>NC_136261.1:359019361-359154361 GCF_964187855.1 Myxine glutinosa | reverse complement strand
TTGAGCTTCGACGGCAGTTTTCGTCCGTGGCTGCGAAGGAACGGTGGCTGCTAAACGTGCCGATCGACCAGGGGGCGGCGGCTGCTCACTCCCGGCCTGACCGTGCTCCGGTTCCAGTTTTCGTCCTCTCCCTCCAGCCATCCACCTCCTGCCATTCCTGTCATCATTCCCCGCGTGAGTCTGTCTTTGCTTGTTCTGTCCCTGGGTTAATTAAGCCTGTATAGATAAGCTAGCATTTCACTGTGTCACCTTTCCTCTTCTGTATTTTATTTTCTTATCCTTCCTTCTTCCTTGGTTTCTTTCAATTGTGTAAATAGTAAATAAATCATATTTGTATTTCTTACCCTTTGCCTTTCTTTCTTCTTTACATCCTTCGTCTTAGTCTTTTCCCCATTGAATATCTGTGGCGCGATTCGGCCAACGTTCAGGAATCGGGTTAGTCGGGGTAACTGTTCAGGCGCGGCGGCCATCCGCTCGGCAAACAACATCCTCGCCGCGGTCCCGTAACAATATATATATAAATAAATATAAAGATATATATACGTATATATATAAATAAATATATATATAAATAATTATATATATATATATATATATATATATATATATATATAAATAACCACTCCCCCTACCCTACCCTCTTTAACGATGGGTGCATTCACCTCATACCCCTCAACCTCGTTTTCCACTTTGTTCAGGAATGTATTAATATTTGGGAATCTCCTTAAAAGGGAAATTATCTGACCTATTTACCTCCAGTCGAACATTCAATCGCACCGATACCACCCATACCCATGGTAGAACATCATCTACTGCATGTATAAAGCTTTGATTATGAAAAAAGGATAAAAATGGAAATAACAATCCATCTATTTATTACATACGCAAATATGACCGATATGTGTCACTTCCCTCCAAATACTCCCATCTCTAAAAAACCTCCTTTCCCTTTGGTCCCCACTCCTCACCTTCCTCCTTTCATTTCATAATCTCCAAACCCTTCAACTCAAGTCCATACATACATAATAAATAGATGCACATGTCCTACCATTGTCCACCTAAAAACAAACGTTTCAAGGATGATTCGCCCAAAAGGCAAACTTCACCCATGGACTTATTCCGACCAATGCCCAGCACCATTTACCGAGATGTCCTACCCGTGAGACTGGACGGTGTCAGCAAGACGTGCAAGGTCTGTATGTTTTGATGCTTTGCCAGGGAACAGATATCCCACGAGTGCAGCACTCACAACAGACTCCAGCAATGACACAAGCAAACGTGTTTACAAACCCTCAAGGTCGTAAGTTTGCTGCAGTCGTACTGTACGTGTACCCGTTCAACTCTGAATATAAGCAACATAAGAAGTCTTAATATCATACTAAAATTGGGCAATTCTCTGGTACGTATGTATATGTACATATGTGTGTATGAGCGTGTGTAAATATGTATATGTATGTATCTGTATGTGTGTCGTTGGTTGTCATCTCTAAATGTGGGTTTCAGAAGGTGGAACGGAGCCCTCGCAGGTGTCGATGTATCCACCTTAGTGTGTGTGTGTGTGTGTGTCCATGTGTGCGTGTCCATGTGTGCGTGTCTATATGTGGTGTGTGTGTGTGTGTGTCCATGTGTGTGTGTGTCCATGTGTGCGTGTCTATGTGTGGTGTGTGTGTGTATGAGTGTGTATGTGTGTGTATGTATATGTATTTATATGCATGTAAATGTATGTTTGCATGTATGTGGTGTGTGTGTGTGTGTGTGTGTGTGTGTGTGTGTGTGTGTGTGTGTGTGTGTGTGTGTATGTATTTGGTTGTGTTTGTATGTATGTATTTGTATGTATGTATGAGTGTGTACGGGTGTGTACATATATGTATTTATATGCATGTAAATGTACGTGTATATATTGTCGCGATCCCGCCTGTGAAATGTTTCCCAGCACGGAATACGGACGTTAATGTCCGGGCTTCAAGTAGTCCACGGAGTGGACAGAGAGAACTCAATAAACACCGTTGTGTTTTAATCGGCCTTCTAGGGGTAAGGCACGATGCTTTATTGGCTCGATCACAAAACCATGAAAGGTAACAAAATGGAATAAACTGCACAAAGCCTGCAGGAACTGTCGGCAACAGACGCTCCAAACAGGACGCAGGTAAGATCACTCGCGGCTCCAATCGACGATCTCCGGGACTCGGAGGGTAACAGGATGGAATTCACCGCACAAGGCCGGCAGGAACGGTCGGCCAGCAGCTCCAACACGAAGCAGGCAATCACTCGCGGTTCCAATCTACGAGATCCGGGAATCACTCGTTCTCTTCCGGAGTTACTCGCTCGTAAAATACCGAACTGTAATCGACCAGCCCAACTCGGCTGTCGTGAGGATTCAAGGAAAGCCCTTTTGAGATTTCCCACTCGGAGCCTTCGAGCCGCGTCCGTTGAACAAGATCGCGACCGCGCTCTCTCGACTCTCCACCAATCACGTGCCGAATCGCCTCCCGATCGCGTGAGGCTCCAAGGAGGCCACGTCACGCGGTGGGCGGGGCACCAAATCTGGGTGAGAACAGGTGGTTTCACCGGTGGTTTCTCACAGTCCTCCCCCCCTAAGTAAAAACCCCGTCGAATAGACGGCGTTTTTAAAACCAGTATTTGTAGTAGGTGCAAATCACATGACAAGATGATGGCGGTAATCGCTAACAGGCAATTAACGCAATTAACAATTATTAACACTTATTAACAACAATAACGCAACAACGCAACAATACAACGCAACGCAATAGCGCAACAATAACGCAATTATTAACGCACAGGCAATTAACAGGCATTAACAGGTTAACAATGAACCAGTTTGGGTTTTTTTTTTTTCACACACAAATTTTAACACCATACACCACATTAATATCTACCCTACAAGAGTTACACTTCACACAAAGCACAATAGAGAGGCAAGGGGGCCAAACTCAAGTTGGGGGAAGCGTTGACAGGAAGGAAACGGGCCGAGACCTAGAGCGGCGGGTACTCCTCCGGTGTCGAGAACAACAGTCATATGCGTAATGACCCCTTTCACCGCACTGGTAACATCGATCGTTCGGGTCGAAAGGCCTGCGGACCAAAGGGCGTCTGAAACGAGGCCGCCGCGACATGCCATTCGACATCTCGACGCACACACGCGATCCGCAAATTAACCTTCCATCAAGGGCTCTGACCGAATCTTCAGCATCTCGTGGCTCTTCAAACTCAACAACTGCAAATCCAGGTGGGTTTCGAGCAACCCATACGTTGCGGAGTGGTCCGTAATGTTCGAAGACCCTCCCTAGCTCGGCTTTCGCTGCTCCATTGCCCAGGTTTCCCACATATACCTTAGCATTAGCGTTCCTGCTGAATCGCGACATGGCGGGAGCGGTCCCTGAGGAGCACGGCACCTGAGGGTGGCTTGACGGGAGGCTCGGGTGGACTTCAGCTGACGCAACGTCACCGTCGGGAACTGGAGTCGAGGCGCTAGGCTCCTCGGGCCAGAGTGAAGATATGTCTGACTCCGCCACTCTCTCCGCCTGTTTACTCTGGGATCTAGTGACCCCCCCCACAGGTCAGAGTCAATGACTCCTCCCTGGCCATGGCATCATTGCCAATCAGCAAGGAGACCCCGGGTATCGGGTAGTAGGGTACCACCACACAGGTCACTGGACCCTTAAAAATGTCACTCCGGACCTCGAGGAGGGCAAGGGGATACCGGCCAAGAACCCGGTCAATGCCCCGAAGGAGGGTATACTCGCCGGTATAACGCATCTGAGAGGCCGGAACTACCCCCGCCCGGAGAACACACCGTGTCGCCCCAGTATCCCGAAGGTATTGGGCCTCAAACTTCAGCATCGAATCAGGGCCACCCACTAAGGCTGTCCCTGAATAATCCTGGTACAGTGGATGAATGGAATTAGCCTCGGTGGCAGTGACCTCGGTCACCGATGCCACCGTCGTGTGCGAGGGCCCGGCGGATGAGCTCCACTGATCTCCCTCCGACTTAACAGGAGGGTTGCCTCGGTAGGCCGGACTAGCGGGATTAGAGAAGCAGCGGTTTTCACCGTGCCCCACGCGTTTGCAGAAATCGCACCAGGGCCCTGCCCTGGTCTGCGGCTCGCGACCGCCACCAGTGGAGGGCATCGGAGAACCCCTCCCCTCGATCCAGCCGCCGGGCAGACGGGGGGCGGTCTTGATCGCAGACTCCTCCGTCTTACGACGCGACTGCGTGACTTGCAGCATTTTGCACGCCAAAACATGTTTATCAATAAGGTTGACGCAGTCTGCCAAGGAAACAGCGTCTTTGTCGACAAGAAACAATGCTAAGTCAGGCGGAAGCTGTTGATCGATACGGTAACGCACCAGGAGTTCCGCAACCGCTTGAGGTAACTCAACCTTGCTCCCCTTGAACCATCTCTGCAGCTGTTCCAACAAGGCCCGCGAATGTTCCTCATAGGTTTGACTGGACTCATGAGTCCAGCTGAAAAAATTTCTCCTATAAATACATGCGGACACCGCATAGGCGTTCAAAATCTCGGCCTTCAATGCCCTGTATTTGTTTGCGTCCTCGGTTGCCATCCTCGCATATACCTCCCTCGCCCTCTCAGATAGATGGCTCACAAGATGGCCGACCCACAAGCTCTCATCAATGCCACCGGCAGCCAACAACTTCTCCGCCATCTCCAGATACGCTTCTGGCTTCGTGTCTCCCGTCCAGTCCGGCAAACGAACATGAACAGTTTCCGGGACTCTTGCAGCAGACCCCTCTGCCCGCGGTCGTTCAGTCAACATTCGCAACTCATGCTCTCTGACGCGTTCAGCTTCTGCTGCTGCCTCTGCTGCTGCCGCACGCTCTCTCTCTGCTGCCGCATGCTCTCTCTCTGCTGCCGCATGCTCTCTCTCTGCTGCTGCCGCACGCTCTCTCTCTCACGCTCTCTCTCTGCTGCCGCATGCTCTCTCTCTGCTGCTGCACGCTCTCCCTCTGCTGCCGCAGCACGCTCTGCCTCTGCCCTGTCATTCTCCCTGTTATACATGTCAAGTTGTTGAACCGGAGTCAGCCCGGTCCAGAAAGGCGAACGCATGCATTTAGTCATGATGGAATCGCTTCCTAACATATCGGGTTTAGTGACTGGGTCAAGGCTGATTGCGTCGCTCGCATCGCCACCCACGCGACTGTCAACATGATCAGGTTGAACTCTCACTTCTCTGGTCGACATAGCTTGGCTACGAGTTATCATAAGACAAGGCACAAAACACAACGCTCAAACACAACGCTCTGTTGGGGAAATACGACACGAACTACACAATATCACCACCGCACATCAAATTGCCAATGAGAAAAATACCACGTACAAATACTCACGTTTTTTTTTTTTTTTGTCGGTTGTTTGGAGGGATCCGAAGCTATTCACTTATTCGGCAGTGAAGCACCACCCAAGACAGCGTCCCACGGCGAGAAAGTTCCTCCAAGACGGCGTCCGCTGGTGAGAAGATGCAGAGAAGATGCAGATGCCGAATTCCCGTCTCAATTCGAATGTCTCTCACTTGAAAGATCCTAGGACGAGCAACCCATTTGTCGCGATCCCGCCTGTGAAATGTTTCCCAGCACGGAATACGGACGTTAATGTCCGGGCTTCAAGTAGTCCACGGAGTGGACAGAGAGAACTCAATAAACACCGTTGTGTTTTAATCGGCCTTCTAGGGGTAAGGCACGATGCTTTATTGGCTCGATCACAAAACCATGAAAGGTAACAAAATGGAATAAACTGCACAAAGCCTGCAGGAACTGTCGGCAACAGACGCTCCAAACAGGACGCAGGTAAGATCACTCGCGGCTCCAATCGACGATCTCCGGGACTCGGAGGGTAACAGGATGGAATTCACCGCACAAGGCCGGCAGGAACGGTCGGCCAGCAGCTCCAACACGAAGCAGGCAATCACTCGCGGTTCCAATCTACGAGATCCGGGAATCACTCGTTCTCTTCCGGAGTTACTCGCTCGTAAAATACCGAACTGTAATCGACCAGCCCAACTCGGCTGTCGTGAGGATTCAAGGAAAGCCCTTTTGAGATTTCCCACTCGGAGCCTTCGAGCCGCGTCCGTTGAACAAGATCGCGACCGCGCTCTCTCGACTCTCCACCAATCACGTGCCGAATCGCCTCCCGATCACGTGAGGCTCCAAGGAGGCCACGTCACGCGGTGGGCGGGGCACCAAATCTGGGTGAGAACAGGTGGTTTCACCGGTGGTTTCTCACAATATGTATATATGTGTGCATGTATGTATGTATGCATGCATTTATGTATCTTCAAGAATCAAAAATCAGCTGGCCGATCTCCAACAAATTGTGCATATATGCTCGTGGTACCGAGGGTCAGGAGGACATAGGACAACTTCATTAATCTCCCTCCCCCTTCCCCACTCCGATGCCATGATGGGGAGACGACTTGCGATTGTCACCTGTGCACGAGACACTGCACGTGGTTTACTGACCCCTGCAGGAAGGAGAGGTTATTACCAGCCACTGGCACAAAATAAATGCAAGACCAGATGTAGTAGGTGTTTCTCGTGAAAGATGAATCGGTCGTGGAAGACAAGTTAAATGTTGAATTTTAAAAGTCCATTGAAAAAACATTAAGCACATGGGTTTGTGCTGGACTTTCTTGATATGTTCTGATCACCATTGGGCATAAAGACGACAGACAGGTTCTGTCAAAGCAATGAATCAAATCTCCCCAAAATAATTTATATATAGAGTAGGTTGTCAAGGAAACCTCTGTGATATTCCTCGTTATTGGTGTGGAAATGACCTTTGGTTGACAATCACGTGGGACATCAAGTGAGCTGATTTCCTCATCTCCTCAAAAGTCAATCCAACAGGTGCGACCCCACTCCACCATGCCCAACCCTGTTCAAACCCCCCAATCCTCAAGTCTAACACAACCCACTCCTCCACCAACTCCAAACTCACCCCACTCCTCCACAAACTCAACACCCATTCCACCCTACCTCCTCCACCACCAACTTCAAAACCACCAAACCCTACCCTACACTAATCCCTCCCCCAATTCCAAACCCACCTACCCCACCCAACCTCCTCCGCCACCAACTCCAAACCCACCCACCCCACCCTACCTCCTCCGCCACCAACTCCAAACCCACCCCACCCCACTCTACTCTACCCTCCCTCCTTCACCAACTCCAAACCCACCCCACCCTACCCTACCCTACCTCCTCCGCCACCAACTCCAAACCCACCCCACCCCACTCTACTCTACCCTCCCTCCTTCACCAACTCCAAACCCACCCCACCCTACCCTACCTCCTCCGCCACCAACTCCAAACCCACCCCACCCCACTCTACTCTACCCTCCTTCACCAACTCCAAGCCCACCCACCCCAACCTCCTCCACAAACTCCAAACCCACCCACCCCACACTACCTCCTCGACCAACTCCAAACCCACCCCCACCCTACCTCCTCCACCAACTCCAAACCCACCTCCACCAACTCCAATTGATGTGCACAACCCACCAATAATATACAGAATGCTGTCCTTCCTTCACGTATCCAGCTGTGCAACCCAAGCACCCAAGGCCTACCCTCTTCGCGGCTGTCCACAGCCTTCCAGCGCGAATCCCGGGTCACGGCCACCTCGTTGGTCCGTCCTGGACCTCGTCGATGAACGTCCAGGTCGTTTCGCACGAATGGGTCTGTCATTTTGACTCGAGCACTCAGGATGGCCCAGACAAAGCAAAGCGTTCCGCTCTCTGAGAAGCTTTCCAAACACCACGAACTTCCTGGGGCTGGAATGAAACCTCATACGTTTGTGTTTACAGAATGTGAACAAATTAGGTAACTGACACTTCCTGGTATAAAAATCGTTCGATGACACGTCACGTGCTTGTGCTAACTCAAACCTTCGTTTTTACCACAATTTACGACCGGCAAACCTCTTTTAGCCCGATCTACTGCAGTTCAAAAGCTTTTCAACATCATGTATTCATATTGCTATTGGTTCCCTGACTGGTTGTGAACAGTATATATTATTTTTGGTAATGGGCTGTCTTATTGGAACTTTGATTTGGATCTCAGCAGAGTTCACGTTTGCAAAGTGGGGGAAATAAAGCATAATGCTGATGTTTCTGTCCGCAATAACACTGCCTATGCTAACAAATACCGCACGAAATAACGAAAGCTGTATAATTTCAATTGCGTCCACATGCAGCCACGATTACATGATTTAAATGTTTATAGAACAAAAACGTGCCGGAAGACTGTTTATAATCACTATGCTTTTCCTTAATCTATCCTTTTATTGTTGAACGTCTAATTTAATTATTTCACTTTCACATTGTTTCCAAAATGGCCGCCAAATTTGCTAAAATCTGCCATAAATTTTTTAATATCGAATTTATGACGTACGAGTATAAATGCAAAAAATCACAGAATTACCTATTGTCCATAAGAGGTAAATAAAATTCTAAATTTACCAAGATAAATTAAAAATGGCCGCCATGTTTAATATTCGAAAGAAATGGCCGCATGTTTAATTTTCGAAGACAAATGGCCGCTATGTTTAAGTTCCCATATTGGCTAATCGACTGGATTTAAAGACTATCTATATAAGAACATCACTGCCAAGTTTCACGCTTGTATCTCAATGTGAACGTTCTTTGGTGTTGGTCGCCTAGCTAATTATGGCCCATTAACTTCCAAAAGGTAATAGCCTCTGCTGTAACAAAGTTGTATAGCGAGGTGGATTAATGGTGGATCGTTATACACAGTGGACAAAAACACCATTTTCCACCATAGGTTCCGTAAAAGGAAAGACTCGTCTTCCTATTCATGTTCCGATTCGTGTTCAAAATATAACATTCAATTTAAACAAGTAGTTCCTCGATCATAAACTAATAAGACAGACAGACAGATGGATGGACAGTCATGAAGCAATTGCTCAACCCTGCTTTTTGCTTGCAGGTAATTATTCCTTCTTTCTGGTGGGTGTGGCTAAATGCAAATCGTGTGTCACATCATGTGGGTACAGCATGTGGCAAACCAGGTACATCATCATTCCAGGATGAGTGTGGCCTACAGGCTACAGGTGTACAAGAGAATGTTGACAAAAGATTGGGAGTTCTTACAAAATTGTGAAACTACAGTTGAATGCAGAAAATTGAAAGGCATGGGAAAATAATATAAAATAGACACAGCAGCATTGTGGTTAGAGTGTCTGCTCTGAGTGTGGGAGGTTGGCGGTGCGATTGTTTTTGTATACAAAGTCGAGGCTCATGGAGTAGCTCGAACAGGATCGGGACATAACAGAACAAAAGGAACAGTAGAAAGACAGAGGGGGGAGAGAGACACACTTACAACAGCAAGGTTGAGGAACAAAATAGAGGGAGATTTGGAGAAAGAAGGGATGTGGGAAAGAACGAGGGGTAGGTAGAGGAGGCTGCACTGACTGGACAAGGTGGATACAGAAGCAACCTCTCAGGAAGGAAAAACTGGAAATTTGGAAAGAGGTGGGTTTGAGGAGGGGTAATTGGGGTAGAAAATATCATGGTTTTCAATGGGGGATAACCTGAGCTGGTGGTGAACATCTGTCTTTTTAAATGGTATATGCTGCATCTTCACTTGATGCTCAGCATTTAGAGGATAGACATGTCGATTAATCACTCCCAATTAGTTTCCTTCATCCCCAAGCCACAAAGGCCAAACTCTTCCTATTAAATGGACACTCCAGCTTGTTTTCTTGTTTTTCTAACCCGAACACTAACAACCCTATATGTATACATTTTCATGATATAAAGCCAACATATTAATGAAGGTCTTACATATCCAATAAAAAGTAAACTATGGATATAAATATCTATATAATAAAGCAGGTCTGTCTGTCTGTCAGCCCCAAACTACTCCCTCAGTTTTGGAACTAGCCCCATCAAACTTTCTGTGGAACCTTTTGGGGTCTCAGTGGGTGTCCTAAGATGGGTGGGTGGTTTCATAAATTTCTCAATACAATTGTGATTTTGATTTCCCACCCAAACAAAGCTACCTTCTCTCCGCATGTAAACTCATACACCGGTTCGGCATTCGCAGTTTCGCCATTTACTGCATGGAGAAGCATTCGCTGATTCGGTAATATCTCAATACAATAATTGTGATTTTGATTTCCCACCCAAGCAAAGCTACCTTCTCTCCGCATGTAAACTCATACACGGGTTCAGCATTAGCAGTTTCGCCATTTACTGCATGGAGAGGCATTCGCTGATTCGGTAATATCTCAATACAATTGTGATTTTGATTTCCCACCCAAGCAAAGCTACCTTCTCTCCGCATGTAAACTCATACACGGGTTCAGCATTCGCAGTTTCGCCATTTACTGCATGGAGAAGCATTCGCTGGTTCGGTAATATCTGAATACAATTGTGATTTTGATTTCCCACCTGCACGAACCTGCTCTCTCCGAGCATGTAAACTCATTCACGGATACGGCATTAGCAGTTTCGCCATTTACCGCATGTGGAAACATTCTGCACATGTAATAAAGTGGGTGGGGGTTTCATAAAATTCCTCAAAACGTTTTTTTTGATTTTGGCCTCTTACCTGTGTGTAGCACAGGTATCTCACTATAGTCCGTGGGCTGAGTAGGGTTTACATGCACCCCTCCCCACAACTTAACTTCCCGGGTATGTCCATGTACCCCCCACCCTAGGGGTTAGGAAAAACCATGTTAACAGAAAAAAAACCTCATTCCCAAGGTACCTCCCACGCATATTTTGATGTTACCCCCCCTGTCAGTGATTTCTGAAAATTAGGGGTAGGCGAAATTCAAATGGCCAAAACTTTTTACCTAGTCATCCTATGGTTGCATATGACCCCTCAAAATGTTTGTCATGGGACACTCTTTACAATGATATGTGTTATATGCAAATGAGGTCACTAATGAGGTCACCAGAGGTCAAACTATGAGGGAATGAGTTTTTTTTCTGTTAACATGGTTTTTCCTAACCCCTAGGGTGGGGGGTACATGGACATACCCGGGAAGTTAAGTTGTGGGGGGGGGTGCATGTAAACCCTACTCAGCCCACGGACTACTAGTAGTTCATAATCTTTCCATATCACTGCCCCAACCCACAAAAAAAAAAAAATCAATCACATCAATAGGCAGACCGCATCTGTCCAAACGTGAGCAAAAGTGAGTAAATAAACAACTAGAATGACTATGTTCGACGCCACGACGTCGACCGATATGCCCCCGCTCACATTATTACATCATTATACATACTTGTACCAAGTTTGATTTAAATCCATTCAACTGTTCTCAAGTATCACATTTTACCCGACATGACCTCTGACCTTTGGCTTTTGACCTTGTGACCCCAAAACCTAATCAGTCCATCTATACCTCATTATACATGCCTGCACCAAGTTTGACTAAGATCCCTTCAGCCGTTCTCAAGTTATCGCGGTAACAAAAAACTATCACGGATGGACGGACAGACGAACGGATGGACGGACAGACAGACAACCTGAAAACATAATGCCCCTGGTGACTTCGTCAGGTGAGGCATAAAAATGGCACGGCTTCTGCAACTTCCGACACCTAAATAAATAAAAGAACGCACGTTCGTAGGTGAGAGCTGTGCAACATGCCTTCACAAGCTAGCGATACACCACACCATTTAGGCTCACATGTGTGTAGCATGATAGTAGATCCATGTGATAAACACCAATGATGTCATGGGCTTTGGCTGCCTAACCTTTACTTCCCACAGGTCTCCCTAACCCCCTCTGCCCCAGCTTAGCATCACCTGCAAACGTGCAACATTAATCGGACTTGATGTAATGTTTCCGTCATGCAAATGCACATACAAAAAAAAACTCCTGCACGAGTCTTCGACACTACAAGACAAAGGAGCAAAACCCACGAGATGATTTCACACCGATTTCATTATTATTTTATTTTTAAAAGAAGGAAAGTTCAATTGCATTCCTGCGTGATGGACACAAGTGTAACACAGGATGAGGAGTTAGCAAAATCAATTTGCATCTGAACCTCCAGCTTACGACGCTCGGAGACGTGCGGTGCAAGTGCAAAAACCGGTTCTGAACCGCAAACAGAATGAGATCCACTGCGTGACTAGTTACCCGGAGAGAAAGTGTTACACGTAATACGTCCGATGAAGAATCGCATTGCGTGCAGTGTCTTCCGATGAAGTCAACGCCCGTATTAACAAAATGTGCACGTAAGAACATTTTACGATATCACACGATTATTATTGCATAATCCCCAAACATTCAGCCCAACTTCAGCTTAACGATCCCGAGCAAATCAAGCAGCCTTTGTTACTTGCAGAACTATCTAAAACATCA
The DNA here is from genome assembly GCF_964187855.1 of Myxine glutinosa. Taxonomy (NCBI): domain Eukaryota; kingdom Metazoa; phylum Chordata; class Myxini; order Myxiniformes; family Myxinidae; genus Myxine; species Myxine glutinosa. Next base: position 359,141,982 of record NC_136261.1, on the reverse strand, counting down.
GTGCATTATGTTCTTTTTATAAATACGTAAATGTACAACATTCCACATCATCTTAACAGACGATATCTACTTATTATTTTTAATCCCCATCGCAGGGTATGATCGTCTCTTACATACACGAGTATATGATTGTTATTTTTAAAAAAAAAGTAAATTGGTTAATTGATCAATTAAGTGAAGTCGTGAGCGGATATGCTACACCAGCAGCAAATAAAAATACGCAAATATGGTCAAAAAGTGAATAAGCGTAAAGAATTGTGTAGTCCAGATGGAAAAAAGAAAAGAAAAAAAAAAGATGGAAGCATAAGGAGTGGGAAGCATTGGGGAAGAAAATAAGAAAATAGGGGAGGAAGACTCGAGAATGGAGGTAGACGGTGAGGCCTACAAGGAAAAGAATTGGCTCGGGATGGACTTACATGGCTCGTGTAAGTTATGTTAAGATGGGAAATGTTATGCATGTTAAGTTATGCTACATGTTAAGCTAATGTAAGTGCAGATGGACTCTGGCTAGTCGGAGAGCATTCCGAAAATATGCAAAAGTCGAAGCCTTTCAAAATGGAGCTATCAGGCCAGGTCATGGATGTGTGTGTGTATGAATCGGGTTTAATTGCTGACATTTCTCTTGCACAGAGATAGAATGTGCGGGTGGACAGGGGGAGAGGGGCGACGTCTTCTTTATTCACATGCGGCACAAGGCTGCGGTGGAGTGTTATTGGTTGAGGACATGGCTGTTGCCACTGATGCAATGCCCTCTGCTGGTTAGGGCAGGAATTTGGCCATGGTGCCAGCAATAGCACATCTACTCTTCGTGAAGGACACCATGGGATCTTTAACGTCCACCAACAAATGCTGGCAGACGGGACGACCGTTTAAGGTCCATCTGAGCGACGGCACACACATTTATGAAGCATCCTGCCTGTGAAACACCAGGATGACAGTTTATAGCTGAATTGGGATTCAATCCCAGGCTAGACAGCCTAGAGGTGAGTGTGCGTACCTCTAGGACATCCTGTCAGCTGGACGGGACACTGCTCTGACTTTATCATGGTAGTTGTGCTTCATGTAAAGAAATACATGGAGAACACCAATTATTAAGTAACATACAACAAACTCATACAAAAAGTGGAGATGTGCTTTAAATGCCACAAGGCAGGCCTGTAGATTCGGTCGATTGCCTCTGGGTCACCACAGTGTCGACCAAAACACACACCCAGATTGAGATTGCAGAAATGGAAAACGTTAAAATCACTTAAAATGATCCACAATATGTACACAAAATGAGGACAAGGTTCCTTGATCACGTGATGTTGCGCTTGAACGGCAAGCTGTAAAGAAATACGTTCACGACATAACTATCTTTATAACCACAACTTCCAGTGACTCCTACCTCCAGGATTGGCCACATAAAAGGAAGGTATGATGGGCCCCAGAAAGGTGGATTAATTTAATCTTCTAGCACTTAATGCAGAAAATCAGGTGTCCTGGTCCCAAAGGCTTCTGTCTCCTGGACAATCATATCTGTGGGGTGAGATAATGCACTAGAATTATTACAACATAAGCATAATCACCAATCGCTTGAAATTCGGATGACCAATTGGGTACAGGTATACCCCAAATCACATTTAAACTTCAATACTATTTCTTGAGTGGTTGTAAAGGTCAACATCAACGAATATTATCAGACGCCATCCCAAAATACAAAGCCCATCTGCATCCACTTTTTACTCGAACTGAACTCGACGATAACAACAGCTACTAGAACAGCACTCAGTAGAGCGCATACCTCCGCCAGGCTGAACAGTTTGTTTTGTATCCCACTGATAGGCCGGATCTAGATTTGGACCTGAACCAAAATCTAATCGGCTTGTTCTTGTCAACTAACCAATTCATCCACCAAGTTTAGTCATAACTCGTCAATAATTTTTTGAGATATCATGTTATATATCGCTTTTCACCCAAACTCTCAATGGTGAAGAATCACCTTTTTTTTTTTTTTTTTTTTTTTTTGTATACAAGATCGAGGCTCGTGAAAGAGCGAACATTAATCACACAGAAAGACAAACCGACACATAAAACATATAACATCGGGAGCGGTAGACAAGATGGGGAGAGAGGGGGAAGGACACAAACACAACATTTGAGAGCAGGGACCGAGAGACATGGAGACATGGAGAGATCTCAGAGAGGGCGAGGGCTTTTGGGGGGGGGCGCATGGGAAGGGGGCGGTGGGAGAGGTACAAAACATATGGACACTGCCAGGACTTCCAGGAAAGAAGTTGGAATTTCAAACAAGGTGGATCTGGGGTGAATTAGCGGGGGTAGAAAAGATCAAGGTTTTGGATGGGGGAAGATAAGAGATGGTGGTGAACAGCTGTTTTAAAGACCTGGAGGGAGGAGTGGGATTGAAGGGAGTGAGGGAGTTTGTTCCAGAGGCAGGAGAAAAGAGGAATGAAAGAGTGAAGGTGAGCAGAGAGCCGAGATTCCGGCAGTTTAACCATCAGAGGGTTGCTGGCAGATCTTGTGCGACCTGTAGGAATATTTGGGGGACAGAGCACAGAGAGAGCTGGGGGTGCAAGGCCGGAGAGGAGTCGGTAGAAGACAGAAAGACCACCTACCTGCCTGCGGTGAGTGAGTGAAAGGCCCTCAGAGATAGCTTCATTGCGGGAGATTCCAATAATTCTGAAAGCTTTGGTTTCAACAGCGTGAAGCCGAGCTAGGTGTGAGGCAGGAGCACCGGCCCATAGGGGAGAACAGTATTCCATTGAGCTGCGGATGAAAGCCTTGTATGTGGTGAGGAGCTCAGGTGTGCCGAGGAAGGACTTCGCACGACGGAGGATGCCCAGTCGGCGACTGGCTTTGGAGGCCAGCTTGGAAATGTGGTTTTCCCAAGAAAGATCATGGCAGATAGTGAGACCCAAAATCTTGAGCGACAGAACTTCTTGGAGAGGATTGTTGAGAAAGTAGATGGGAGGGTTGTCCAGTCGATCTTTTCGGAGAGACATAGTAAGAGTGTGAGATTTGTCAGGATTGAAAGACATGTTCCACTTGTTTGACCAGTCTGTGATTTTGTCCAGGTCTTCAGAGAGTGAGGAGGCAGCAGACTGCCGATCTGAGGGAAGAGGAATGGAGCGGCAGAGAGTGAAGTCATCAGCAAAGAGATAGAGAGGATTTTCGAGAGAGTCAGAGAGATCATTGATGAAGACCAGAAAAAGCACGGGGCCCAGAACACTGCCTTGGGGAACTCCAGCCTGAACAGGAAGAGGAGATGAGAGAAACCCATTCAGGGCCACACGTTGACGACGACTAGAGAGGAAGTCCGCCAGCCATGCGTGGAGATTTCCATGGATACCAAAGGAGGAGAGTTTGGTGAGCAGAGCGGGGTGCCAGACCGTGTCGAAGGCACGTGATATGTCGAGGGAGACAGCTCTAATTTCCTGTTTGGCATTGAGGACCTCCATCCATTGTTGAGACAGCAGAAGCAGCATGTCCAGAGTAGAGTGACCTGGTCTGAAACCAAATTGATGATCAGAGATCAAGCCATTGGAGAAGAGGAAAGATTTCATATCCGAAGCAATGATGGATTCCATGACTTTGCTGATAATTGGGAGAAGGCTGATTGGTCTGTAGTTGCTAGGATCTGTTTTTGCACCTTTTTTGTGCAAAGCGGTGATGTTGGCTGATTTCCAAGCAGATGGCAGTTGACCTTGAGCAAAAGAGAGGGTGAAGAGAACAGAGAGAGGGTGAGATAGAGCAGCAGAGCAGGATTTTAGGACCCGTGGGCTGATGCCGTCGGGTCCAGTTGCAGAATCAGAGTCGAGGGTTGACAGAAACTTTTCCACCTTGTCAGGAGGAAAGGACACGGAGTCCAGGAGCAGCAGGGTACGACTGGGTATGGTGGGTACAGAGAGGGATGGGTTTGGGACACAAGATTTAGAGGCAAACACAGAGTTGAGGCATTCAGCTTTTTCACGTGCGGAGTCAGCTGTGTAGCCGTTTGAGGTAAGGGAGGGGATGGAGGGGGAACAAACACCAGAAACGGATTTGACCAGACGCCACCAGGATTTGGAAGAGGGAGACAGATAAGAGAGTTCGGTCTTGAGAACGGAGAGATATTGTTTCCTGGCTCTCCTGAGGGTGGACACACACTTGTTTCGGGCTTTGTGAAAGGAAATGAGATTTCCTTCCGTTGGATTTGCTTTCCAGGAGACGAAGGCAAGTTGTTTCTGGGCAACAGCCTCACCACAAGATTCCGTGTACCATGGACGGGAGGAAGGGTATGACAACTGAAGACGAGATGGGATAAATCTGTGCATGAGAGAGAGCAATTTACTTTGGAAGAATTCCCAGGATGAGTTGATGTCAGAGGTGGTAGAGATGGGAGACCAGTCCAGATGATTGATGGCTGCTTGAAGACCGTGCCAGTTGGCCTGAGTGAAATGCCAGACTCGTCGACGCTGAGCAGGCTCCCTGAGGATGGTCAGAGAGATGTCCACTTTAACAAGGACATGATCAGATGATCCGATCGGAGCAGAAGAAGAGCAGCAGACATTTTCAGGGAAGTTAGTCATAACCAAGTCCAGAAGAGAAGATGTTCCGTTGACTGAGATCCGGGTCGGGAAATTGACAGATTGTGTCAGTCCCAGTGAGTCGCAGAAGTCCTTTGCTGAGGAGCCATGGCTGGTGAGAGAGGTACCCACACCCAGCCAACTGGCATGATGACAGTTGAAATCACCACATATGAGGAAGAGAGAGTTGGGATGAGTAGATAGAAGTTGGTCCATATCATCAGACAGCGAGATGTAGATTACCTCAACCTGATAATTAAATAATTCTCGTATCTGAATCCATAGTCAGATCTTCACCAAAATCGAAACGATAAGTCCTTATCACACACCCAACCTCTCCACCAAGCTTCGTCCAAATCCGTCCACAAATTTTTGAGATATCCTGCTATGTATCGTTTTTGGCCCTATCACTCAATGGTGAAGAATCACTTGAAAAAATTCTACTAGCTAGATCCGGATCCGGATCTTCACCAAAATCTAATCATTTTGTCCGTGTCACATACACTGCATCTCTGCCAAATTTCGTTGAAATCCGTCCACATCTTTTTGAGACATCTTGTTCACAGACAGACAAACAGACAAACAGACAAATGAAAAATCACTCATAGAGCGACACTTGGCAAAAGACAACAAAGTAGAATGGCACTCAGTAGAGCATCCTTTTGACCTCACCAATAATTGGTGGTTGAATTATGTGACCTGATATGCAAATAGTCTTCAAATTAAGTTAATTGGGTGAAAATTGAGAATTTTAGAAATTTGGCCTATGTTGACCTTTTGGCCTATGTTGACCTCAAGAATAGTTTGTGGTTGGTTTCAGTTAGCTGATATGAAAATCACATTCAAATTTCAAGTCAATCAGATGAAAATTGAGGATGTTAGAAATTTGAGAAAAGTGGTTGCCCTTAGGCCTATGTTGACCGTTTGGCATAATTTGATCTCAAAAATAGTTGATGATTGAATTCAGTTCGCTGATATGAAAACCATATTCAAATGTCAAGTCAATCGGATGAAAATTGAGGATTTTAGAAATCTGGCCTATGTTGACCTTTTGACCTAAGTTGACCTCAAAAATAGTTGGGGGTTGAATTCAGTGACCAGATATACAAATAGTCTTCAAATTTTAAGTTAATCGGATAAAAATTTACAATTTTAGAAATCTGGCCTATGCTGACCTTTTGGCCTGTGTTGACCTCAAAAATAGTTGGTGGTTGGTTTCAGTAAGCTGATATGCAAATACTATTCAGATTTCAAGTCAATCGGATGAAAATTGAGGATTTTAAAATTTGAAAAAAGTGGTTGACCTTTGGCTTATGTTGACCTTTTGGCTTATATTGATCTCAAAAAAGTTTTGATCACGATAAATTCAGCTGTTGGTTGAATTCAGTTCGCAGATATGAAAATCCCATTCAAATTTCAAGTAAATCAGATGAAAAGTGAGGATTTTCGAAATTTTAAATGGTTATTGACCTTTGGCCTATGTTGACCTTTTGGCCTCAGCTGATCTCAAAAATAGTTGGTGGTTGAATTCAATCAGCTGATATGTTAATCCGATTCAAATTTCAAGTCGATCGGATGAAAATTGAGGATTTTGGAAATTTGAAAAGGTTGTTGACCTTTTGGCCTATGTTGACCTCAAAAACAGTTGGTGGTTGAATTCAGTGACCATATATGCAAATACTCTTAAAATTTCAAGTCAATCGGATGAAAATTGAGGATTTTAGAAATTTGACGAAGTTGGTGACCTTTGGCCCATGTTGACCTATTGACCGTTTGACCCCCAAAAAATAGGCTCTTGCTTATGACTAACTCTACCATTTGGTGAAGTTTCGTAAAGATTGGTTGAAAAATTTGACCTGTAGGCGATCGACATAGACAGACAGGCAGGCAACCAGCATAACGCACAAGACCAACGAATATGCTAGAAAAATCTTCGATTTTTGCAAGTAACAAACAGACAGGGGTGAAAACATAACCTCCATCCATCTTCGGTGGCGGAGGCAAAAAAATGTTGTTGTTTTTTTTAACTTGCAAAACAAGATTTTTCAAGTCTTGTGCGTTATTCTGTCTGTCTGTTTGTCTGTTTGTTTGTCTGTCAATCGCCTGCAGGTCACAATTTTAAACCGATCTTCACGAAACTTCACCAGATGGTAGAGTTAATCTCAAGAAGCGTATTGATTTTGAGGTCAAAGATCAAAGGTCATCTTGAGGTCAAATTTCTAAATTTGTCATTTTTCATCTGATTGAGTTGAAAATTGAACAGCATTTGCATATTCAGTCACTAAATTGGGAAACCAACTATTTTTGACGTCAAAAGGTCAAAGGTCAACTCAAGGTGAAACTTCAAAAATCATCAATTTTCATCTGTAAAACTGTCAATTTTAATCCGATTAACTTGCATATTAAACAGCAATTGCAGAGTACCTCAATTAATTGGGAAACCAACTATTTTTAAGGTCAAAGGTCAACTCAAGGTCAAACTTCTAATATTAATTCTTATATAAAAAATCATCAATTTTAATCCGATTGATCCGACCATTGATTGAGATTGTCAATTTTAATCTTAATGAAATGGACAATTTGATGTATCCATGGCAACTTTCTGGGGTGAGGCTGGGTGGATTTTGGAAGCATCATGCTCTGCATGACGTCTTCTTGTACGATTCTGCATGACGCATGACGTATTCATTGGTATTCTCCATGATCTGGACTAGACGGATTTCTGAGAAATGTGAATGTTAGGTGCATTTTTGGGTAAGTGTTGGGAACCTCACTTTTTAACATAACTAGGGTATGCTGAATTCGATTAACCCGGTTCCCAAGCTGAGTGTTGAGTTTTTAACCTTCTGATTAGCATAAACAAAATGGCCGCCAAATTGCCATTTTTGGACAATTTCTTTGAACAAGCATTTATATATCATGTATATACATGCAACTCTTTTACTTCAACTTTATAACTTTTACCCCAAAATGCACCCAGAAGCTTTTATACATGGCCTTTTTTCATAAATCCGTCTCGTCTATATTATGGTTGGCAACACTATAAAATGGGAAATGGTTTTAACCCTTTGAGTACGGGATTTTTTTTTTTTTTATAAACCCGGGATCCCCAGCAACCTAAACAAATAAAAAAAATAATTCTCGAACCTCGATAAATTTGATAAAACGGGATTAATTTGGCATTTTGGTACGGGAATGCAACCACGTACTGACAATCTATTTATAGGTATAGTCGATGGCGTGTAGTAACGTCATCCATACACAAAACTTTTTCGCGGGTTGCAGCACTGGACGTCATCCGTACTCAAAGGGTTAATAAGACAATGTTTCATACAACCATTTATTATAAAATTAAGTATACATGGCCATGAAGCACAAACATTCAGGAATGTCACACATGTTGTTTTGCCAAACTACATCAAATCAGACTACAAGGGGTCTGATCATCACTCTGTTGCTGACAGGCACACATTGATGTGCACCTCAACTCTGAATAGCGACATTTGCAGCGTCGAGTCTTGCATTGCTTCTGGCATGCACAACAAATCATCTCGAGGCAACTTTCTGGGATTGGACTCGGTGACATCAGAATAGGCTCTAGTCCTGAATCACCACGTTTCCATCCCATTTCCACAGGTGCAGGAAGGTAAGGTATGGCACAATGAGCATTTCTCCATACCATGGCTTGATAGTGTACTCGCATCAAATGGAAATGAAGAGCATCACTTGTCGGTGACATTGCTTCTGGTTTACCAGTCTTGGAGAACAACACATGTCGTGCTGAATCAACAGAGGTTGTTCTGTGCACATTATATATTCGGCAGATGAACGCTTCTGCAGATTTGATTGTCTCCTCTGTGAGTTCACCAATGCCCAAGTTCTTCAGCAGTTTATGGTGCTCTTTGAAGACTTTCCATGATGTTCATTTGGTGTGATTTTCAAAATAGGAGGTGGTGTCACACCCAGTTAATGCGTGAAATGGTAGCAGTGCTGTGGACAAACTTCTCAGTAGATTGTTTAAAACAGCATCAATTGGTGTATAACGCCGTTTCTTTGATGTACCTGACATCATCCAAAGATGTTCACATTGTGCACTTGGGAAGTGGGAAATTCAAAACTCAAAAACTCAAAATTCGGCTTGGGAATTGGGTTAATCGAATTCAGTATACCCTAATTATGATTTAAAAAAAGTGAGGTTCCCAACTTTTACCCAAAAATACACCGAGAAGCTTATATATGGCATTTTTCCATAAATCCGTCTAGTCTATTCTCATAATGAAGATTTGTTGAAAATTTTATGACAAAAGCTTAAATGGTAAACTAGCAAGCATCTCAAAATGCAAGCGGGCTAAATAAAGAAACACGGAAATAATTACAAAACCAAGCCGTCTTGCGCTGCGTGGTGGACGGGCTAATAAGGGCTATTTGTACTTACTGCGACTTTGCCCTTTGACATTTTCACCCAATTATTAATTTGTTTCCTCCATGTTCTCATAATAGGGGTTTTCTGAAAAATTGATGACAAAAGCTCAAACGGCAAAAAGGTTATGGCCTGGTTGCACATGTGCATGCCTTGCATGTGCATGCAAAAGGTTATGGCCTGTGCATGCACAATTGCAAAACCTCATCTCCCACTGTGCGGGCGGTGGGCTAATTTGCAATGCTCTCCATGAATAAATAAATCATAGTCGTAGAGTTTTCTTTATGCAAAAACTACATTGTTTTTCAATTTAATTTCTCTACCTACTTTAATATCATAATGTGCTTTTTTCTTTACTTTCGTTCCAAGCTGGTATTGGCAGAAGGACAACGACTTAATAAGGACATGACACATTACAAACTTCCTCACTGGATGTTCATTTTAAAAAGTTTAAAAAAAAAATATGCCAATTGTGTGGGAATTAAACAAATAAACAAAATTAAACAAGAGAAAAAATTGCTCTGCAATACATGTCCCCGACCAAGTTTCAGTTGAATATGTCAAAGGGTAAGGGGGAAAAGTCTGGAAAATTAACAGAAGTATAATATATGATACTTTCCAAGTCCAAAAAGGGCATAACTCCATGAAAATTTGGTGAAACGACCCAAAACTCGAACTTGTTCTGTAACTTATAATAAAGCCATGTACCACGTTTCAGTTGAATATGTTATAGGGTATGGGAAAAAAAGTCTGGAAAACCACAGGTGGGATGGACAGATGGACGGACAGACAGATGGAGAGAAAACCTATAGACCTCTCCGGTGAAACCTGTAGGGGACTAATAACGTGACATAGGGAAACAGTAAATAGAAAGAGTATCAATTTGAAACTGTGTCGAAACAACCGAAGTTGATATGATCATAACTAAAACAGGCCAAGGAAATAAACACCCTGACAAGTCCATTCCTCGAACGGTTGTGATGCAACAAAGTGGAAACTCGCTAATTGACAGAAACGTGGTAGGAGCAGCGCTAGGAGACAAGGAGTTTAAGGTGTAGCCTTACCTGCCTCGAAGGCTCGGACAAGCTAGGGTTGTACCACGAGACGCTCTGTGGTGCACTAATGTAGGCGGGGGGGGGGGGGGGGGAAGAGGGGGAGGATAACGAGTCAGATATGAATATACATGCATAAGGTATTCCAAAAAGCAATTAAATCATCACAAATTGTTCGCCATGTTCACAGTGCAAAGCTGCAGCCTCAAAGGCTTCTGGGATTCGAGGCAGACAGCTTCGGATTCTGCCTTGATAGAAATAAGAAAAAATAAAAACAAGACACCGTGCACATACCCACATTTATTTGTGGATAATTATTTCTCATTTTGTGTAAGATTCAAACTGGTTGAGCAAGATTTCTTTCTCGAAAATATTTTCAGAAATAAAAGTGCTTTTTAATGATCAATGCAGAGTTTGCACGCATGTACTTGGAGATATTATAAAAAAGCACAGATGCCAACATAAACATGATTACTTCTTCAATGGGCCAAGTTATTCCCACCGTCTGGTGGGGTAAGCTGAGGGAAGTTTTTGACCGAAGGGTTCAGGAACCGACTAGCCAGGCCTGATGCTCGACTTAAGATGGCAGGAAATTATAATTTTGCTCCAGGTGCTTGCCTTGCCATAACTCAACTACCCTTTGAGAAAGACACCGTGGGATCTTTAACATCCACGAGCAGTGCCAATGAGTCCCAATGCTATCGACGTACTGTACAAGTTTTACAGATCAACATATGATCGTACTGTTACATTTATGGCTGAGGTGGCAGCACCTATAATTTAAGGATATTAAGCCCATAACACCGTTTGTGTTTCACGTAGTTTTTAGGACTTGAACCACATATTAAGGACATGTGGTCCACGTGAGAGACGGGCCTCACCTATTTTAAATTAGGGAGGTTAGGGTTCTGTCACGTGTCTCTTGTTGAACCGGGTGAGAACCAGATAAGAGGGAGCCCCCCCCCCTCCACCCCCATTCTCACAATCCACAGGGGGGGGGGGGGATGAGGAAGAATCTGTAACCCCCCCTCAATTGTTTGTTGGAAGGGGGCATACCCTCCAGCATGGCCAACTCTGATTGGAGGAATGGAAACAATGCGACATTAGCCCCTGCTAATTCACGGCCATGATGCCCATTGGATCAGGGTCTGCAGCATCCATTGGTTGAGGCTGTCGATATGCATGGGTGTGGCACATTGGCTGGTGTCGCGAGAACCCTGATGTCAACGCCTTGGAGGGAAGAAGGGGGTGGGAGAGTCTCTAAAAGCGAGGGCCCGGCATTCGTGTGCGTTTTCTCTTTGTCCTTAGCCTCCTCTCTTCTGCATAGGATCTCTGCTCTTGTAATGCTGGCAGCCAATCTGCGCTCTGCTCATCATCCTGCTGGCACATTCTGTCTTTACCTGAATCCTGACGGTTAACCTGCGCTCTTTTCCTCTGCCTGCTCTTCCACACTCACCCGGTTCTGTGTGGGCTCGTATGGTATAGTTTGCTTGTTCATCAAGTCTTGCGATTATCAATTGTGCCGTCATCCGGGACTCAGTGCCGTATTCGTTGTCTTGTACCAAAATAAATTACTTACATTTCCCAGGTCACTCTTGCGTGTCTGGTTCCCGCCATCTTTCCCACGCCGATGATTTGGTTAATTGAAAACTCCTGGAGGGAAATAAATTAATTTAGATTTAATTTGGCTAATCACACGTGTTAGACATGTGAGACCAGATGCATGTTCCAACTATTGCTTGGGTGATATGCCAACCAAATTTAACCTCAAGTCCACTATTAGCTGGATATTCATTTGCAGCATGTACGTTTCGAGTCTTAATCACTTATGCTTCTGGGTGAGGGCCATACACTCAACAGTGGATTAGCATAGCGTTACGGATTCGGCACTTCCGTTGTTGTGGTTTTCACCCACTTGACATATTTCTGATATTATGTACTCTTATTATCTTCAAAAGGTTTATTGTTCATGAATAGTTATCAAAAGTTAAAAAGGTTACCTTTAAAGGATACAGGACACCGAACCGGAAGACGCGGAGAAAGAAGAAGAAGAGGCCTGGCGAGAACAGTCGGAGAAGACGCGTGACGTCGAGCTCCGTAGCGAGCGTTGTCTAACGAAGGTCGCGAGGGAATTTTGAGTTCCTTGAAAGGACATCCGGCGATAGGTATTATCGCTGGGATTGAGAAATCTGCATAGTCAGGTTTAGGCGTTGAGATTCTGAAGAATCCTCGCTTGGTCACTTCGCCTCAAGTAAGAGCCGTCGGCCATTTTGACCCTCGCGCTTCGCTCATCGAAAAAGGTTTTTGCTACGCGTCAGCTTTTCTCACCATCCTGTCGTCTGTCGGGGATGTGTGTGCGCAAACGCGGCGTTTGAGGATTACGTTGCGGTTCGCTGATTGAACTGTGAACGTGTACGTCTGGAGGGGGCCTTTGGGACTTCCCATCCCGCTGCCAGTTTACCTTCGGTTTGGACCACGTGACTGTCTACGCTTTGCCTACGCTTCATTACTCGCTTCATCCTCTCATCACTACTTGCAGGAGGGGATCACCTTGAAGTTATAGAGACATTGAGGAGGGTTATTTTTCACTCACTGGGAACGCAGTGAGTTATCTGACTTTAGCTGATGGTACCATCATAAGATGTATGAAGTGTACTTTTGATTGCTAGTGCATTGGTTGTACTGTTATTCTGGTGTGATTTCCAATACAATATTTGTTTGTTTATAATCATTCGTGTGGTTTCACTATTGATTTCTAACCCAGAGTAACATATTTTTCTGCCGTGGCTCCTCTCGGGGCTCGGAGGTACATCGTGACCAGGGGGTCGGGGAGGAGCACGTAACAATAGTTTTCCGTATAAAATGCAGTATGTAGTTTGCATAGAGTTGGGCAGTTCTGTAATAGCCCTCATGGATATCTGCATCACCATCTCCATAGCAACAATTCCAAATATAACACCAGTGACAACACTGCCATGGCGACTGGCAGTGTGAACAACAACCATTTTCACCTCCGCCACCGATGGTGAATGGAGGTTATGTTTTCACCCCTGTTTGTTTGTCTCCATTTGTGAACGAGATATCTCAAAAAGTTGTGGACGGATTCGGACAAAATTTGGTATGTGATAAGGACGAAATGATTAGATTTTGGTGAAGATCTGGATCCGGATCCGGGTAGTAGAATTTTTAAAGCGATTCTTCGCCATTGGGAGATAGGGCCAAAACGATATATAGCAGGATATCTCAAAAAGTTACGAACGGATTTGGACGAAATTTGGTGGACCGGTTGGGTGGGTGACAAAACCGAATCGATTCAATTTTGGTGAAGATCTGAATATGGATTCGAATGTGAGAATTATTTAATTTTTGAAGTGATTCTTCACCATTGGGAGATTGGGCCAAAAATGATATATAGAAAGATATCTCAAAATGTTATGAACGGATTTGGATGAAATTTGGTGGACAGGTTGGGTGGGTAACAAAACCGAATCGATTCGATTTTGGTGAAGATCTGAATGTGGATTCGAATGTGAGAATTATTTAATTTTTGAAGTGATTCTTCATCATTAGGCTAAAACTGATATAAAACATGTTTTAAAAAGTTGTGGATGAGTTATGACTAAATTTGGTGGACGAGTTGGTTAGGTGACAAGAACAAGCCGATTCGATTTTGGTTCAGGTCCGAATCCAGATCCAGCCTATCAGTGGGATACAAAACATAAACTGTTCAGCCTGGTGGAGGTGTGCGCTCTACCGAGTGCCCTTCTAGTTTCTTTGTATTGACAATTTCCTATTTATATGGCAATGCCAAAGAATGATAGAGAAAAATTTCTCCAAAGCAAGTTCAGCTAATGGATCAAATGTCATCAACACAACAACAACAGGCATTTTAAGGCCATTTTCCCTGCTAGAGCGGGGGTTAGCCATCAAATGTCACCAATTGGGCAAATAAAGGATACACCGAGAAAAAAAGAGAACCCGACCTGAGATCAGGTTTCCCGATTATTGTATTTACTGCTTAAATATAAACCTCTGAGCCTTACACCAACGTTATCTAAACCCCCTCTTCCCCGATGGTTGTAACTCCTTGCATGCTGGAAGTGGTTGGTTGATGTAGAAAATAATCAATTCAGGAATGTCATTTAGTGTCATTTAGAAACCCAGCTCAACCCCACTGTGAGACGGAGCGCTTATTGACACATTAGCCTCGAAGTTGTTTCTGATTAGAATGTTGTGTGAGAATTCCCATGATTTATCACATACAAGATATACGCCTAGCTGTGAGATGTCCCTTCTAGTGGCCAGGCCTTAAATACTGTTCATATATTTGAAACCCTGCCTATTACTATGGTCATAATTTAATTATTAATTGCAACCCCACTTGCATTCCAATCGGTTGTGAAGGGACCGCTCGGTATGCCATGGACACTTGCCACATGGCTGACTGTTGAAGAGCGATCGGTGCTAGGCTGGTAGACTTATAGTTCTGTAAAGACAAGCATTAATCACACTTTCCTCATTGGCATTACAATTGTGGTCGAGTTAACCCATTCCGATCCTACATCATGTGGACGAGTTAAGTCATCGGTGGTTGTTAGAGATGGCAAAATATTTTCAGAAATTGTCAAAAATATTTTCCGTTTAACAACCGTTGAGTCATTGATAATGCCACATTGTCTGCAGTAAACAAATAAGTTTAAACTTTAGCACCACCTTCAAACCCAGTCATGGCCTACTCAATGATAGTGAATGTAGGAACTGACTTGTTCTGCATAGGTGGGTGCCTCAGAGCGGTACGATGCCTGCGCCAACTGTAGTAGATCCATGCAGCGAATAGGAGCGGGCTCACAACCAAGGCCAAAGGCCACAGCCGGTGGCGTCCTAGAGGATGGACAACGGGGTTATGCGGTACTCAAATCACGGATCTGCCCGGGCTCATTTGGAAGCACAGTTTCACCTCACCTTTGCAGGTTGGCCCACTGTCAATGGAACCTCCACAGCCCAGTGATGAACAATAGGGTGGCATCCATCCATCATGACAATGGCAATGGTGCAAGTCATTCAAGTTCTGAAAACAAAAGAAGCCACGCAGTCATAAAGTGATGTTGACGACAAGTTACAATCTCAAATTGCACCCTTGATATCTATATATCTATCTCTATACATCTCTCTTTCTTTCTTTTCCTGTTAATTCATTCACTTGCTTGTTTTGAATATACCCCACTTCCTGTTTCTCTGCTTTTTGCCCCATCAACTCACTCTTCCATTAGCCTCATTCTTGTTTACAAAGTGTTTTGTTACACTGAACTCGATAGTAATTAATTTTTCAATCCACTTGCATAACAGCTTAATATGACTTTCCTCCTCACGCCCGGTTTGAGCTTAATACGGTGATTGGCCACATCCACAACAAGCACAGCTTGGACCATGTAACATGCCTTGTGACAATTTTTGGAAGCAATCAGATGCAAAATTATGCAATTAATTGTGCCGTCGTCTTCAATTTTCCACCAACATTTTCCTCTCCGCTCACCCCAACCTGTAAATGCTTCCCCCTCACCCTCTAAAACCTTCCCCCACACACGAAAACCTTCAGCCGCACCCCACATACACAATCTTACCCCCGCATCCCTAACACACAAACCCTTCCCTGTACCTCCCCACATAGTCAGGTGGCTTAGCAACAATTTTAGGCGTAATGTTACCAGCCGGACAAAAGTCCCAAATTTGGTATGGAGCTTCGTTTGGACCTATCAATTGATTTTAGCCTAGGAGCCATCCTGACCGTTTCAGATTTTCCAAGATGGCGGCCAAAATTCAAAATGCCGCCAGCAAAACTGAAATATCATATATCTCTGGCTGTAGAAGTCACAGATAGACAAATGAGGTATCAAATCAGGGGTTTTTGAGGTCAGTGAAACTGATTCAGGGAAAGGTACATTTCATATGTCACTTATTTTCAAGATGGCGTCCAAAATCCAATATGGCCGCCAAGGAAAATCATACTATAATGCAAGGACTTCAAAAGTTTGTTCGCCTAAGGCTCAGGCATCGAAGGATGGATTAACTTGACACTTTGCACACCTATAGCTTTCGTTTTTGACCGTGTCAATGTGGGCCGTTTTTTTTCGATTTCTATCCTAATACGGGGGGTACGGGGAAAGTAACGTTACTTTGCGGGGGTTCGGTGACCCGGATACGCGTCACACCCTCAGGTCATATGGTTTATTTACAAACACCATGCTTTGATGACGCATGACGGGTACTATTGCTAGTTAAAATGATGATATGAGAGTATTAACAGAAATTATCTATTTGTGTCTTTTCAGATAAATCAACATGGAGCTACCTGTAGACTTTAGTCGCTGCATTATCTGCCAACAAGAAACAGATGAACAGTTAAAATGTCCACTTCTCAGTCCAGGACCAAATGCTGATAATAAGACATCTGCCTACCAGTCATTCTTGAGTAATGTCGAACATTTCCGTGAGATTGATCAGCTCCCAACTGAACTGAAGTTTGGGAGTGATCAAAGTGTTGACAAACTTGTGAACAATTCTGCATTGTGGCATAAATCGTGTCATTTAAAATTCAACAATGAGAAACTGGCAAGAGCAAGAGAGCGAAAGAAATCCAATCCCGATGGTAGACAACAAATTAAGCGCCGGACAATAACCATGATTAGACAATGTTTGTTTTGCGAGAAAGGCGCAGATGAAGGTGACCTCCATCTGGTTTCAACATATTTTTTTTTTTTTTTTTTTTTTTTTTGTATACAATATCGAGGCTCGTGAAAGAGCGAACATTAATCACATGAACACACAGAAAGACAAACCGACACATAAAACATATAACATAGGGAGCGGTAGACAAGATGGGGAGAGAGGGGGAAGGACACAAACACAACATTTGAGAGCAGGGACCGAGAGACATGGAGACATCGAGAGATCTGAGAGAGGGCGAGGGCTTTGGGGGGGGGGGGCGTGGGAAGGGGGCAGTGGGAGAGGTATAAAACATATGGACACTGCCAGGACTTCCAGGAAAGAAGTTGGAATTTCAAACAAGGTGGATCTGGGGTGAATTAGCGGGGGTAGAAAAGATCAAGGTTTTGGATGGGGGAAGATAAGAGATGGTGGTGAACAGCTGTTTTAAAGACCTGGAGGGAGGAGTGGGATTGAAGGGAGTGAGGGAGTTTGTTCCAGAGGCGGGAGAAAAGAGGAATGAAAGAGTGAAGGTGAGCGGAGAGCCGAGATTTCGGCAGTTTAACCATCAGAGGGTTGCTGGCAGATCTTGTGCGACCTGTAGGAATATTTGGGGGACAGAGCACAGAGAGAGCTGGGGGTGCAAGGCCGGAGAGGAGTCGGTAGAAGACAGAAAGACCACCTACCTGCCTGCGGTGAGTGAGTGAAAGGCCCTCAGAGATAGCTTCATCGCGGGAGATTCCAATAATTCTGAAAGCTTTGGTTTCAACAGCGTGAAGCCGAGCTAGGTGTGAGGCAGGAGCACCGGCCCATAGGGGAGAACAGTATTCCATTGAGCTGCGGATGAAAGCCTTGTATGTGGTGAGGAGCTCAGGTGTGCCGAGGAAGGACTTCGCACGACGGAGGATGCCCAGTCGGCGACTGGCTTTGGAGGCCAGCTTGGAAATGTGGTTTTCCCAAGAAAGATCATGGCAGATAGTGAGACCCAAAATCTTGAGCGACAGAACTTCTTGGAGAGGATTGTTGAGAAAGTAGATGGGAGGGTTGTCCAGTCGATCTTTTCGGAGAGACATAGTAAGAGTGTGAGATTTGTCAGGATTGAAAGACATGTTCCACTTGTTTGACCAGTCTGTGATTTTGTCCAGGTCTTCAGAGAGTGAGGAGGCAGCAGACTGCCGATCTGAGGGAAGAGGAATGGAGCGGCAGAGAGTGGAGTCATCAGCAAAGAGATGGAGAGGATTTTCGAGAGAGTCAGAGAGATCATTGATGAAGACCAGAAAAAGCACGGGGCCCAGAACACTGCCTTGGGGAACTCCAGCCTGAACAGGAAGAGGAGATGAGAGAAACCCATTCAGGGCCACACGTTGACGACGACTAGAGAGGAAGTCCGCCAGCCATGCGTGGAGATTTCCATGGATACCAAAGGAGGAGAGTTTGGTGAGCAGAGCGGGGTGCCAGACCGTGTCGAAGGCACGTGATATGTCGAGGGAGACAGCTCTAATTTCCTGTTTGGCATTGAGGACCTCCATCCATTGTTGAGACAGCAGAAGCAGCATGTCCAGAGTAGAGTGACCTGGTCTGAAACCAAATTGATGATCAGAGATCAAGCCATTGGAGAAGAGGAAAGATTTCATATCAGAAGCAATGATGGATTCCATGACTTTGCTGATAATTGGGAGAAGGCTGATTGGTCTGTAGTTGCTAGGATCTGTTTTTGCACCTTTTTTGTGCAAAGCGGTGATGTTGGCTGATTTCCAAGCAGATGGCAGTTGACCTTGAGCAAAAGAGAGGGTGAAGAGAACAGAGAGAGGGTGAGATAGAGCAGCAGAGCAGGATTTTAGGACCCGTGGGCTGATGCCGTCGGGTCCAGTTGCAGAATCAGAGTCGAGGGTTGACAGAAACTTTTCCACCTTGTCAGGAGGAAAGGACACGGAGTCCAGGAGCAGCAGGGTACGACTGGGTATGGTGGGTACAGAGAGGGATGGGTTTGGGACACAAGATTTAGAGGCAAACACAGAGTTGAGGCATTCAGCTTTTTCACGTGCGGAGTCAGCTGTGTAGCCGTTTGAGGTAAGGGAGGGGATGGAGGGGGAACAAACACCAGAAACGGATTTGACCAGACGCCACCAGGATTTGGAAGAGGGAGACAGATAAGAGAGTTCGGTCTTGAGAACGGAGAGATATTGTTTCCTGGCTCTCCTGAGGGTGGACACACACTTGTTTCGGGCTTTGTGAAAGGAAATGAGATTTCCTTCCGTTGGATTTGCTTTCCAGGAGACGAAGGCAAGTTGTTTCTGGGCAACAGCCTCACCACAAGATTCCGTGTACCATGGACGGGAGGAAGGGTATGACAACTGAAGACGAGATGGGATAAATCTGTGCATGAGAGAGAGCAATTTACTTTGGAAGAATTCCCAGGATGAGTTGATGTCAGAGGTGGTAGAGATGGGAGACCAGTCCAGATGATTGATGGCTGCTTGAAGACCGTGCCAGTTGGCCTGAGTGAAATGCCAGACTCGTCGACGCTGAGCAGGCTCCCTGAGGATGGTCAGAGAGATGTCCACTTTAACAAGGACATGATCAGATGATCCGATCGGAGCAGAAGAAGAGCAGCAGACATTTTCAGGGAAGTTAGTCATAACCAAGTCCAGAAGAGAAGATGTTCCGTTGACTGAGATCCGGGTCGGGAAATTGACAGATTGTGTCAGTCCCAGTGAGTCGCAGAAGTCCTTTGCTGAGGAGCCATGGCTGGTGAGAGAGGTACCCACACCCAGCCAACTGGCATGATGACAGTTGAAATCACCACATATGAGGAAGAGAGAGTTGGGATGAGTAGATAGAAGTTGGTCCATATCATCAGACAGCGAGATGTAGATGGAGTCATCACTGTTTGGTGGACGGTACAACACACATATGAACAAGAGGTGGGAGCGAAGGGGAAGCCGTAGCCAGAGGTATTCCTGGGGGTGAGGTGGAGAGAGTGCAGTGCAGGGCGAGTGAGGAAGAGAGTTTTTGATAAAGATAGCAACCCCGCCTCCAGGACGAGGCTCAGGTCTATCATACCGGAGGAGGGAGTAGCCCGGGAGAGATACTATGGAATCAGAGACATCATAAAGGAGGAAAGTTTCTGTTAAGCAGATTACGTCTGGTTTGACAGAAGCAACCTGTATGGAGAGATCAGTTAAGTTTGAACGAAGGCCCCGGATGTTTGAGGTCCATACCGTTAATGAAGAGGAAGGGGGAGCATCAGATACAGAACAGGGGGGAGGAGGGGTAGGGTAAGATGTGGAAAAGGTGGAAGAGGTAGGGAGAGCTGTTGAAGGTGTGTCAGAGATTTCAGAATAGCTCGGAGAAAGGGAAGGATGGGGCGGACAAAAGGTTTGATGGTGATTGGGTGAGCCACAATGAGGTGTTATTTGAGGAGGGGGAAGAGCGAGGCAGAAGGTTGGGGGAGATGGAGGTGAGAGTTTGAAGGGGGAAGAAGCGGGGAGGACGCTTTGAGGAGGGGGAGTGAGCGGGGGGAAATTGAGAAGCAATGAGGGTGGGGAGATTTGAAGGGGAGGGGTGAGGGGGGAGTTTGGGAGGGAAGGGACAAGGGGAGGGATTTGAAAGGGATGGGATATGGGGGAGATTTGGAGGGGAGGGGTGAGGCAGGAGTCTAGGAGGGGAGGGGCGAGGGGGCGTCTTGGCGGGGAGGGGTGAGGGAGTAGTTTAGGAGGGAGGGGGCAAGGGGGGAGATTTGAAAGGGATGGGTGATGGGGAAGATTTGGAGGGGAGGGGTGATGGGGAAGATTTGGAGGGGAGGGGTTATGGGGAAGATTTGGAGGGGAGGGGTGAGATTGGATTTTTGAAAGTGTACGATTTATGGGAAACGAACATTTATTGCAAAACGAGTTTCTTGTGACCTTCGAGTTAAAAATACGTTTAAGGACGCTGGATGGAGGATGGAGTGCAGGAGAGTTTAGGGAATGTAGAACAAAGGCACTATAGGAGATGGATATTTTTTTTGGGATGAATTGATTTGGTGAGCAAGTCGAAAGCAGCCTTTTAAAGAAGAAGAAGAAAAAGGTGTTATAAAATATGACGGAATACATAACTTGAGGGGAAAGTGTAAACATTGAAGGTTAATGAGTGAAAACTATCTGGGGAAATGGGGGAGAAACACGTGGTCGAAGAACGAACGAACGAATAAGAATGAATAAACGAATGAGAACAGAGAAGGAAATGTTGTTGTTGTGTTTTTTTTTTTTTTTTTTTTTTTTTTTTTTGAGTTGAGATTTACACAAGGAAGTTGGCTATGGGTGAAAAGACTGGGAATACAGAGAACGAAAGTTATTGGATCACAAACGACGGACCACTGAGAGAAAAACAAAGCCTCAAGGTTGTACAGTGCACACTGTACAAGGCCTTGCTCGCGACACGGCAAACAGACGATCAATTTATGAAAGATAAACACCGAGAAACAACCAAAGTTGCACACAATAACTTCACACACCGAAAGATAAATACAGTTTCGACAAAATACAATTGTGAACAGACTTAACTTCGAAAAACGTGGAGACCGTGTGGAGCTTCGAAAATCTCTGCCGCCGTCTCCAAGATCTCGCGAGATCATATGATATGGATGCCAGTCTAAGAGCTATGATCAACGAACTGCAAGATACCCAACTACTTGCGAGGATTGTTGGTGGAGATCTTATAGCTATGGATGTGAAGTATCATCTAAAATGTTTGACTAACCTTAGAAATCGGTATCGCAGTCACATGAGACAGTTACACCATGCAACAGTAAACATTGATGACGTAATGAATGAGTCTAGAGCATTTGTTGAACTCACCAGTTACATTGAAATGTCTGTTAATGCCGGGACTTTCATCTTCAAATTATCCGAGTTACACTCACTGTACGTGAATCGGCTTGAGGCGTTGGGCATCAAAAAGACTATCAACAAAACCAGATTGAAGGAACAGTTACTTGAACTATTTTCTGATGCACAAGTGCAACATGATGGGCGGGGCATCGTTCTAATATTCAAAGAGGAATGAAAGACATGATAAAAGATGCTATGAAAAAGCGTGACTTTTCAGAAGATGCCCTGATTCTGGCACGCGCGGCAAACATCGTTAGAAAAGATATCTTCCATCATGAAGGATTCAAATTCACTGGCCAGTTTCCACCAGGTTGTCAGGAGAACTCATTACCCTCTAGTCTGAAATTTCTCGTCTCCATGATTCTCAATGGTCCTAATCTGAAAGACCAAGAGAGTAATGAGTCACAAGTGTGCCTAACTATTGGGCAAAACATCATCTACAACGTCAAGAAAAGGAAACCTAATTCGCCTGTGAAAGTCCGGCACACTCTTGACCGAGAACCTCCGCTAACAATTTATATTGGCCTCAATATACATGCGCTGACTAGGAGCAAGAAAATCATCCAACAGTTACATACAATGGGTATCAGTGTTTCCTACGACAGGGTGATGCAGCTTGAAGACTGGCTCGCCACAGCTGTATGCGAGAGGTTTGAAGATGATGGTGCAGTAGCTCCGACTATTCTTCGGAAAGGTCTCTTCACTGTAGGAGCTCTTGACAATCTCGACCATAATCCGAGCTCATCCACGTCAAAGACATCTTTCCACGGCATGGGAATAAGTCTTTTCCAATTCCCAAGTGAGAGGGAACCTGGTGTGACTAGACAGCCTGTTGCTATACCACCATCTGGGTCACAGACTCATTCGCTTCCAGACAGTTATGCCTCTGTTCCTGCTGTTTCGCTGAAGACCACCGATGTTGCTGTTCCACAGAATAATGTTCAACCCATCAAATCTGTTTTACCAGATGCAAGACGTGACGAATATGGCTTGATAGAACATGGTCTTCAACTTGTCAATGATACGGAACTGAGCAAGGATAATTCGCTTACATGGTCTGCCTATCATGCCTCTAAGCAAGAGGTGACAGTAGAGCTGTCAGCTGTATGTGCACTACTTCCTCTGTTTTATGAAAAGTCAGCCACACCTGCAATGATTAAACATGGCATGGATGTCCAAAGGCAAGCAACAGAGTACCTTAACCCAGGACAAATCCCAGTCACAACATTTGATCAGCCGTTGTTTACGCTCGCCAAGTACATACAATGGAAATGGCCAGATACGTATGGAGAGAAAGTGCATGTGGTTATGATGGGAGGATTGCACATCGAGATGGCTTTATGGAACACTGTTGGAGATTTGTTAC
Organism: Myxine glutinosa; assembly: GCF_964187855.1. Lineage (NCBI taxonomy): Eukaryota > Metazoa > Chordata > Myxini > Myxiniformes > Myxinidae > Myxine > Myxine glutinosa. The sequence goes on along the minus strand of NC_136261.1, from coordinate 359,119,006 downwards.
AGGGCTCTGGGTGGACAGCAGCCCTTACTGAAGCTGAGGTAGCCTCATCTGGAATTGCTGATTCATTCCTGAAAACAGCTCACCTGACCAGAACTAGACACGCTCACCAAGTTACACTTTTGACCCTTAAGAAGCTTATCGTCGAGGCATTCAACCAGGATCCCAGCGGTGCGAATGATAACGAGAGTTTTAATAACTGGCATGAGAGAATGTGTAAAAACTGTCCCACGTTCAAGTTCTGGGATTTGATTACGCAATATGAGATCCTCATTCTCATATTTGTAAGAGCCCACCGGGAGAGGAACTTCACACTGTACATTAGCGTTCTGGAGGAGCTCGTACCTTTGTTTTTCGCATTAGATCATGTGAACTATGCTAGGTGGCTGTCCGTCCATATCAGAGACATGAAATCTCTGCCGAAACCAATCAGAGATGAATTTGAGACTCGCCATCACTGGGTAATCTCGAAGTCAACCCACAGATATTCTGCTATACCCGTTGATCAAGCGCACGAGCAGGAAAACAAAGTTGTGAAGGGTTCCGGTGGTGCAGTAGGACTAACTGAAAATCCAGTCGCCTTCAAACGTTGGATGACCTCTGGACCAGAACTCGCCAGACTCATGAAGCAGTTCGAGAATGAATATATTCTTGATGATGACCCGGAAAACCCTACGAATTTCGAGCACCATGAACAGGGACTCGCCACACAGAAAGCGTTCCAGCAACAGGTTGATAGCCAATCTAAAGTCATACAAAAGATGGGCAATCCTTTCCTGGATGATTTTCCCGAGTTAGTAACTCTTGACAGTCGTAACTGCATGAGTGAGACCATCGTGAATACAATCCGTACACCGGAAGACATTGGTACGAAAAAGTATCAGGACTATGTGACAACAGTCCTTGTGGATCGCACTCGCTCCATACACAATCCGATGTCAAAAAATTCGCTACCCTTATTCTCGACAAAAGTCAAAGCTAAATCCAAGGACGGCAAGAAAGTAAAAGTGCTTGAGAACAATATGGCACTCTTCGGACAGTTATACATCTCCTTGCAAAATAGGGATGGTGTTATCAATGACTTCTTCGCACATGAGGTTCAGTCATATCCTCCTTCCCTGTCTGACTTTGGCAAGCTGAACCTGCCAGGTACAAAATCTCAATTGTTGCAATGCATCGAGGAGCCGAACCAGACAGAGCCACCTGCATCATTTGACTGCAAAGTCCTGGACGGTGCTGTGATTGTGCACTGCTTGCCTGTAACACATGTCAGAACATTCCACGAATATGCAGACAATGTGTTCATTCCCTACCTGGAACGACAGCTAAAGACCACCAAACGACTGGACCTTGTGTGGGATACATACATACCGAACAGTTTGAAGGAGTCAACCAGGGAAAAACGAGGGAAAGGAACGCGCAGAAAGGTATCTGGTGACACCAAGCTGCCAACAAACTGGATTGACTTCCTCCGTGATCCTATCAACAAGAAAGAACTGTTTGAATTTCTTTCCTCAAAGGTGGCAGAGTTAAACTGTCCCGCAGGCAGTTCGGTATACATCACAGCTGGAGAGAATGTTATATGCATTGGAACTGAGATCGAAATGTCCATGTGCAATCAGGAGGAGGCCGACACGAGGATCGTGGTTCACGTGAAGCATCCATTGGAGAATGGTTCAAAAATTGTCCAAGTGCGCACCGTGGACACAGACATTGTTGTTGTTCTTACTGGCATGTTTCATGATCTTTCACGTATTAACTCAGATGTAGACCTATGGGTAGCCTACGGTGTGGGAAAGAACTACACACATTACAGTATCAATGCCATCTGTGCACGCCTCGGTGAACCTAAATCAAGGTCCCTACCCATGTTCCACGCCTTCTCAGGATGTGATACCACGTCAGCATTTCGAGGGAAGGGAAAGAAATCATTCTGGCAAGCATGGCATGTATATGATGCAATCACAAATGTTTTCGTACACCTGGCCACACATCAATTTGAGCATGTTGATTTGGAATCTGAAACATTTAAGAAGATCGAGCGAATAGTTATCATAGTGTATGACAAAACAAGCAATTTGACCAATGTAAACACTGCACGTATGGAGCTCTTCTCCCAGAAGAGTCAAGCTGTAGACAAAATTCCACCTACTCAGAATGCACTTCTGCAGCACACAAAGAGGGCAGTGTACCAGGCTGGCATCTGGGTTACCAGCATGTTAGCACAACAAAAACTTCCAAGTCCAGCTGGATATGCTTGGAAAAAAGTCGCCGAATCTTGGGAACCTGTCTGGACAACAATTCCCGAAGCTTCTCGTGCTTGCAGAGAATTTATCAAATGCGGCTGCAAAAGAGATTGTACAGTGTGCAAATGTAGCAAGGCTAATCTCCCTTGTACATCTCTTTGCCGGTGTAAATGTTCTACCAGATCATAAGGTCAGTCACAGCAAAAATACTGGTCTGATGCCACATTTGAACGAATATCATATCATTATTTTAATTTTTTTTGGCGGCCATGTTGGATTTTGGACGCCATCTTGAAAATAAGTGACATATGCAATGTACCTTTCCCTGAATCAGTTTCACTGACCTCAAAAACCCCTGATTTGATACCTCATTTGTCTATCTGTGACTTCTGCAGCCAGAGATATATGATAATTCAGTTTTGCTGGTGGCATTTTGAATTTTGGCCGCCATCTTGGAAAATCTGAAACGGTCAGGATGGCTCCTAGGCTAAAATCAATTGATAGGTCCAAACGAAGCTCCATACCAAATTTGGGACTTTTGTCCGGCTGGTAACATTAAAGTTGATAAGCCACCGCACTAACACTCAAAGCCTCCCCCACATCCCACACACTCAAACCTTCCCCCACACCACACACACTCAAACATCCCCTTAACTACAAATCCATCAGCTTACTTTCAATCATCAGCAAGTTCATGGAATCAATCATCACAAATTGGTATGAAATCCTTCCTTTTCTCCAACAACCTCATCTCAGATCACCAACTTGGTTTCAGACCAAGTCACTCCACCTTCGACATACTGCTTCTACTCACCCAACAATGGATGGAGGCCTTCAAAGTCAGACATTAGATCAAGGCTGTCTCACTGGACATATCTCGTGCTTTTGATATGGTCTGGCATCCTGACATACTCTCTGAGCTGTCTGTCTATGGCATACAATGCCAACTCCACACGTGGCTTAACAACTTTCTCTACTCTCGGAGCCAACGTGTGGCACTCAACGGAATCATTTCATCTCCACTCCCTGTCAAGTGGTTCTGGGCCCAGTCCTATTCCTCATATTCATCGATTTATCTCTCTAACTCTGGAAAATCCCCTTTATCTGTTTGCTGATGACTTCAACCTCTGCCATGACATCCCTCATCCCTCAGACAGGCAGGCTGCAACCTCTTCCCTCTCTTCAGATGTTGGAAAAATCACAAGCTGGTCAAACACATGGAATAAGTCTTTCAATCCTGACAAATCTCACACTTTCACTATCTCTCTCTCTCTGAAAGGACCATCTGGCAAACCCTCTTCTCTACTTTCCTAACGATCCTCTTGAGGAAGTTCAGTCATTCAAACTCTTAGGTCTCATTATCAGCCATGATCTTTCTTGGGAAAACCACATTTCAAAGTTGGCCTCCAAAGCCGGCCCTGATATCGTGACCACAAAGATTTGAGATATCGTGCTGTACAGGATATCGTTTTTGGCCTTATCACTCAATGGTGAAAAATCACTTAAAATTCTCGTATCCGGATCTTCACCAAAATTGAATCAATTCTTCCTTGAGAAATGCCCAAACTGTCCATCAACATCCGTCCGAATCCGTCCATAACTTTTTGAGATATCGTACTAACAGTCAGACGGGTGAAGACACAACCTCCGTCCACCTTCCACCTTAGATGGTGGAGGTAATAATTAAATAAACATTCTTGAGAGAATAAAATTAGTAGCATTCCTTTAAAGGTAAGTCTGTATTGATAGGTGAAACCCGACACGTAAAATACCTCTGGGAAAAAAAAAAGAAAAAGACAAATCATAAAATATTAAATAAAAGCAAAACTAATCACAACTGTGCAGTACATCTGTGCCAAGAAGCTGGAATGCATCTACAGACAAAGAGCCTCCATTAGGATATCAACAAGTACAAAAAGTTTTAATTAAAACAAAAGCCGCGTCGATGTTACACAATGCCTAGATGCAGCTGTGCCTATAACGTCGATGTTATAGGCACAGGACATTCCTATTGATTCGATTACTTGATGTTATTTTTGTGCAAAGTGAAAATATATCTCGGCAATTTCCCGTGTGTGGCGACGAATTTTTAATATATCTCGGCATTTTCCCGTCTGTTATTTCAGGCGGTGTATGACTGACCATGCCGCGATTTAAAAAAAAAAAAATCTCGGCAATTTCCCGTGTGTGGCGACACGTGAACGAAGCTATGCTCCTCTCTCCACATTATTGTGACGACGTATAAATTAAATATTTCATCGTGACGATTGTCATCAAATGGACGAATTTTTAATATATCTCGGCATTTTCCCGTCTGTTATTTCGGGCGGTGTATGACTGAGCATGCCGTGATTTAAACAAAATATATATATCTCGGCATTTTCCCGTCTGTTATTTCGGGCGGTGTATGACTGAGCATGCCGCGATTTAAAAAATATATATCTCAATGGGCTTGAAGTTACAGGCCTTTGAGAATTCATTTCGTTCTATAAAGGGCAACTTTCATCGGATTTTCTTCCCGTTTTTTTTCAACCGAGTCTAAAACTATGTTAGCGACTGTGAAAAATGAAATGATATATCGAATTTGATTTGAAATAAAACTGTGTGAGAGAGGAAGACACCACGGGCCTACAAAACAGGCCTCAAAGCTATGCGAGTTAATAAAATGGTGGATATTTGTTTATATGAAGCCTCTCCCAAAATGGGTGGAGCTATGGTTCCCAGAATGGGTGGAGCTTCGAGGTTTTGTCTTCTCTGCAAGAACAAGAAGAACAAGAAGAAGAAGAAGAAGAAGAAGAACAACAACAACAGAACCAGAGGGCACTCTATGAGCAGCGTCTGCGACGCGGCTAAAAAGATCAATCATAGAGCTTATGGCAAATACGATGCAGAAAAGACATCTTACCATGAAGGTGACATGTGACTAAGAATAGGATAAATTGGAGGACCCGCAATGCTCAGTCTCAAAATCCCTCAGTCTCAAAACGCCCATATAAGTTCCCATTTCCAATGCTGGTAATTTATTTATTTCTGGGAGTGAACGTCCTTTCACGCATCTCTGCAACATCCCATCACATCGAGCATGTGACACAGCTCCCATGATGCATCAGCACCGGCACAAAAAATCCCTCAAGATTCGACAGTAAACCAAGAATCAAACGTTCTCACCCCATGGCCATTGCAGATATCTGCTTTAGCACTGTGGTATCCCAGCAAGCTCACGTTCACACACCGATGATCCATGCAAACCTGCAAAGCAGCCACAGTTAAGCATGGCGATGAAAGCACAGGAGGGGGAAAAATTAATTAAAGTTTTTGGACTTAAGAGTCCAATGTGGGAGAAATTAAGAGCATGAATATATTCACACACAAATCACATTGGCGTAAATACAAAAGGGTCATCTAATTATTATTATAATGGGGTTTGGATTGAGGGAGAAGAAAGAGGTTGATAGTGTAAAAATTGGAGATCGAGAGAAAAAGGATTGAAAGGAAGACTGTTCAGACAGTGAAAGAGGTTTATAAGAGTCAGGAGAGAAGAAAATGGCAGTAGAGTACTGTAAAACTCAATGGTGTCGTGCTCTCCAGTATGGGCTGCTGCCCCAGCAACACATCTGTCTTTCTTGGATTCTGTGGAATCCTAAGCTCTCAAAATTATTGGAATCTCTCGTGATGAAGCCGAAGCACAACGTCTGTTGCTCTCACATCATATATTTGAGTATTCAGTATATTTGCAAAATAAATACATGGCTTCTCATGAAAAGGGCATGCAAATAAAAATGAGTAAGATCCAATGGCAGGTCATCCCGAGGTTCATTTACCTTGTCCGGTCCACACTTAGTCCCAGTTTGCACAAGGCCAAGGTCCAGCACGTCCGAGCCTTGGTTGTAGTCAACAGCACGACACTTTTTGTAAACAGCAAAGTGTGGCTGCATGTGGCTAAACAGAGGCCACGATGCTGTGCTCTCGCACACCACCTTTCCACACTTTACGTTTCTGCAGAAAGCATGCGTGCAACGTCATCACACTGCTCCATATCGAGCACCACACGTGTTGAAACAAATCTGTCTTTTTCGGTGGTACACACAAGCAGACAGAAATTTGATCCACCACCCAAATTTACACTGGTGGTGAAACATGAAAGGGGAGGTCTGAGGAGTTGGACAGAGCCGGTGACTGCCTGACGAAACGCCAGCAAAAAAACCTCACCAACTGGCATGTTATGCATACAAAAGTATTATGTTTTTAATTACTTGGGGAGAGGGGGGGGGTGGGGTGGAGGGTGTGAGACTGTGAGAGTGTCATAATAAAAATAAATTTGGGGGAAATTTTTGAATAAAAAAAATAAAATAAAACATTTGACCTCTTTTTTAAATAAATAAAGAAATAAACAATAAAACGTTGTGCAGAGCACGATTCTTGCAAAATCCACTCCTCCCCAAAATAAAAAGTTTCCACAGATACATCAATTTGACTATTTCATCAAGATTTAAATTGACAGTCCTAATCAACGCTCAGGTCAATCGGATTAAAATTGATGATTTTTCAAATGAAAATTGATATTAAAAGTTTAACCTTGAGTTGATCTTTGACCTTAAAAATAGTTGGTTTCCCAATTCATTGAGGCACTATGCAATTGCTGTTCAATTAATTAAGTCAATCGGATGAAAAATGGCAATTTTAGAAATTCGACCGCAAGGTGACCTGTGACCTTTGACCTCAAAATCAATAGACTTCTTCCTTATGACCAACTCTACCATCTGGTGAAGTTTCGTGGAGATCGGTTTAAAATTGTCGTGAAGATCGGATCGGAAGATCGGTTTAAAAAGGCGATTGACAGACAAACAGACAGCCAAACAGAATAACGTACAAGACCAACCAATGTCCTTGAAAAATCTGTGATCTTTGAAAAAAAATTGATCAAGACTTTAAAATCAATAAGAGCATGTTTAAAATCAATCAATAAAATCAATAAAAATCAAAATTTGATAAAGAAAAAATCTTTTTTGAAATTTTTTGGAATCTTTGATTGAGATTCTGTACAATTCTGTACAATTTATGAATGTTTCATGTTATGAAACATTTGTCTTTTTCACAGTTTGACACAACAACACTTCTTCTCTGCACAATAACCAAATCAATGCAGCACAATAATACAAAACAACATTAAAGGTGGAAAAGCAGAGAAGAAGAAGAAACCTTAAATTAAATTACACTTCCTGAATCCTAGACTGGAGAAAATACAGGGTGATGCAACATGACAGCTGAAAGGGCATTGCACGCCGTTTTTACTTTGCACCATACAATGAGAAGGCCAAGGAAAGCTCAATCAACGATTATAAAATTTACAGAGTGTAACCAATTGCAAAACAGCACGTCTGAGGTCCAGCAATTGTACACAAATGCTAGCCTAGGTTGTCTGAGTGCGTGCCACTGGCCTAACTCTTTCACCAAATTATATTATACATATTTTTATGCAACATGAATTTTTTTTTTGTGTCACGTGTGCAGCGATGTTGTTATGCCACACCCCCATGATGACACCTTGAATGCTCATGACCTTGAGGCAATATTACTGTGGCTTTTCCCGTGCTTGATATGGGTTTGTTGATAGCACGTAATGGTCCATGGTACCAGCTTAGATAGGACAGGCAGACAGGACAGCCAACTTAACCCCCTTCAGAGTATGGCACACTCAACCAAATCCAGACCAGACAGCTCAAAGGCAAGGACACAATCTCTGAGCAAGGGAGGATTGCTATGGAGCACACCTGCGCTCACATGCTTGAAGACGTCCTTTGGGGTTGCGACCACAATTTCCAAACTCATTACCTTTGGAGTTCACTTCGAGAAAGCATTGCTCAGAAGCAACCGTGGCTCCTGTTCAAACAACAGGCAAAGAAAAGGCAAGAAATTGAGAAGAGTTTAAGAAACAGGAACTCTGATAAAATTAATGATAAAGTGGGACAGTGGCCTCACCTTCTCCCCAGATGCTTTCACACTGAGCGAGCAGCGTAAAGCAAGAGCCCTGATAGCAATAGGCATCCCCGCCCAGGCACTCTCGCCCATCTAGGACTGTCCGGTCATTGGGGCAGAAAGACGATGAGCCATTGCAGAACTCCGGCACGTCACAGGGACCTCTTGCTGACCTACAGGTCTCACCGTGGCTCATGAACTGCAGAATGTTGGGATTACCAAATAAGTAAATAAAGAGTTCAAATGATGTTATAACTGCGTGAAATTTGTACTTTTACAATGAAATCCTGATCGGTTTATTATGAGTAGAATCTTGGGTGGACAGTAACAATACATTTGATGCAATATAATAATAATGGATGGCTTTTCTAGCCGAAGACGGCCATTAACACGTGATACGTGAACACCTGGGAGCACAAATGTGTTTGTAGAGAAGGAGCTGCAGCCCCACAGCAAGCGCACTCTGACATAGGAAGCAGTGTCAAATAATAATTGAGAAGACTTAAGAGCCACAATTTAGGCACGGTGCTGGTGATATATCACGTAATCTTAACGAAGGACACTGTGGGATCCTTAACATCCACCGACTACTGCCGGCGGACGGGATGCCCAGTTCAACGTCCATCCGAGGGACGGCACCCACATTGATGAATCACCCTGCCTGTGGAACACTGGGATAGCAGTTTATAGATTGGTCAGGATTTGAACCCAGGTTAGACAGCCGAGAAGCGAGTACACACTCACCACACAGTGCTTGCAGCACTCTCCATGTGCACACCATGACCTGGCACTCAGCTTGCAAGTAGACGGGTCACAACACTCATTTTTGCACTCCTGTACAGACACGCAGGCACAAACCATGCAAAATGCCTTGGTACACAGTCTTCAAATTTAGTGCTCAATGAGGTGCAATTTGTGGCCCTGAATATCGATTGAGATAAAAAATATAACTTGACAAGTTAAGAGTCTCATTTAAAGTATCAATTTCAAGGAAACAAACTTGGCAACCTCACAACTAACCTTATTCACGACCCAACCTGAACAGCCAGTCGGTTTTTACCTGCGACCTGTCGCAGGTCTACAAGAGCTCTGCATGGGTTTTTTTTTTTGTTTTTTTGTTTGTTTGTTTTTTGTATACAAGATCGAGGCTCGTGAAAGAGCTAACATTAATTACACAAAAAGTCAAACCGACACACAAAACACAAAAAACAAGGGGAGCGGCAGACAGGATGGGGAGAGAGGGGGAAGGACACAAACACAACATTTGAGAGCAGGGACATCGGGAGGATTTGGGGGGAGGTGGGAGAGGTATAAAACATATGAACACTGCAAGGACTTTGAGGTGAATTAGCGGAGGTAGAAAAGATCAAGGATTTGGATGGGGGAAGATAAGAGATGGTGGTGAACAGCTGTTTTAAAGAAATGAAGGGAGGACTGGGATTGAAGGGAGTGGGGGAGTTTGTTCCAGAGGCGGGAGAAAAGGGGAATGAAAGAGTGAAGGTGAGCAGAGAGCCTAGATTTTGGCAGTTTAACCATAAGAGGGTTGCAGGCAGATCTTGTGCGACCTGAAGGAATATTGGGGGGACAGAGCACAGAGAGAGCTGGGGGAGCAAGGCCGGAGAGGAGTCGGTAGAAGACAGAAAGACCACCAACCTGCCTGCGGTGAGTGAGTGAAAGGCCCTCGGAGTTAGCTTCATCGCAGGAGATTCCAACGATTCTGAAAGCTTTGGCCTCAACAGCGTGAAGCCGAGCTATGTGTGAGGCAGGAGCACCAGCCAAGAGGGGGGAACAGTATTCCATTGAGCTGCGGATGAAAGCCTTGTATGTGGTGAGGAGCTCAGGTGTGCCAAGGAAGGACTTCACACGACGGAGGATGCCCAGTCGGCGACTGGCTTTGGAGGCCAGCTTGGAAATGTGGTTTTCCCAAGAAAGATCATGGCAGATAGTGAGACCCAAAAGCTTGAGCGACAGAACTTCTTGGAGAGGATTGTTGAGAAAGTAGATGGGAGGGTTTTCCAGTCGGTCCTTTCGGAGAGACATTGTAAGAGTGTGAGATTTGTCAGGATTGAAAGACATGTTCCACTTGTTTGACCAGTCTGTGATTTTGTCCAGGTCTGCAGAGAGTGAGGAGGCTGCAGACTGCCGATCTGAGGGATGAGGAATGGAGCGGCAGATAGTGGAGTCATCAGCAAAGAGATAGAGAGGATTTTCCAGAGAGTCGGAGAGATCATTGATGAAGACCAGAAATAGCACAGGGCCCAGAACACTACCTTGGGGAACTCCAGCCAGAACAGGAAGGGGAGATGAGAGAAATCCATTCAGGGCCACACGTTGCCTACGACCAGAGAGGAAGTCCGCAAGCCATGAGTGGAGATTTCCATGGATACATAGAAAATGTACGTGGATCTTGTACAATGTACGTCGTTGTTGTTGTGGATCTTGTTGGGGGTCGATTTTTGAAATGTGCATCCATTGGTCGGACGTCTGCTGGTCTCCACCCACATTTGTCGCTCAACTTCACCCACCATGGCACCCAGTCAAATAATAAGGCCGCCATATAGGTTTTCTGGTGGACCTATGACATCAGGCCTGTAGGCCTCTGTTGATTAATACACTGCCAGGGATTGTTGCGTCAGATTTCCATTGCCTTTGTTTGGGTCGAGTGCCACTCACAAAAAGGGAACCCGAAAATTTTAATCATATGTCAATTAAAAATTATGAGTAAGGTTTAATCAAGCCCATCAGCATGCATGGTATGCTCCTCCCTAAAAAATAGCTTTACAAATTTCTTTTTTAAACGGCCCCATATTGGGGTTAAACAATCTGTGATTGTGATGTATCAATTAATTCTGATATAACCGTGGCGGAGGGTGACATGGATAAGAGGCGTCAAATTAATTATTTAATATCGCATTAAATATACGTTTCCCCAATTGTGCTGTTCATCTTTTAAGAGTGATTTAAATGTGCGTTTCCCAATGGGGCAGTTACCGGTTTTTGTCGCAGGTTGTGACTACAGTGCAGTCATTCTTGATGGGTTAAGGTCACAATGCCTTACATCCCATTAATACGGAGGTATAAGGAAGTAGATATATCCTCACCCACACCCGTGTATCTACTATTATACGCCAGCTGAGTCTTTTCCAGCTAGGTCCATATTCGACGGTGTAATGGTTAGAGCATTGGTGTAATGGTTTGCTCCGAGTCTGGGCGGTCGACGGTTTGAACCCAATCCCGACAGAGTCATACCAAGACTTCAAAAAATAGTGCATGCTGCTTTATTGCTTGATGTTCAGCATTCAAGAGTGATATAGACAAGTAACCATATGCTGGCAACCATTGTGATGGCTTGATGGGCCTAATGGCCTCCTCCTGTGTTAAGTTTAGGTGTATTAGGGAACTCGTGTTATCCAGCACGCAAAGCGAAAAACGGGGTGAAGCATTTGGTTCACTTTGTCTGGCTGTCTACAGACATCAGTCCATGATCGAGGAACTAATTAATTTTAATTGAATGTAAGATTTTGAACAATGTAGAACACTAATAGGAAGAAGAACCTGCAGTTTTTAGCAGTACTTTGGCTGTGGATTTAGCAAATTGTACAGAATCTCATCCCGATCCCACATGTGCAGAGAGGAGTGAGGTAAGTATTTATTTTTTTATTTTTTACTTTGTCTGCCTGCCTGGCAGTCAAACAAAATTTAAAATCAATCCAAACAGGAAACTTTGTTTTTAGGGACATCATAAAGGGCACAAACGACAAGCACAAATAACTAATGTAACATCTTAAATAAGGTGGTGTAAAAGGCGGTGCATCAACAGCGGTAAACTTACGGAAAAAAAGTTTGTTTTCTTTTTTTCTACAATCTTTGAAACTTTTATTTTATTTCAATTGAATTATATCCTTGAACACCAGATCACAAATCGCCTGGTTGGCACTTTCAAAAACCTCCAGTTTTAGCAGAACTTGGGCAAAATATTATGCCATTATACGCCATCTCGACCAATTAAACGTCCTGATCGTGCTCTCAGCGTTTGGGAATATTGAGATTCAGGTAAAATGGCAACTAATAGTAAATATGCTCGGAAACGCAAAGCAAGAGTTTAAAAGGCCCTTCCCATGTCCTCTTTCTCAAGACTGCGTGGGGCAAGGTGTTCTACGAACTCTCGAGTTATATTATAATGAGTCAACCTGGCGCTAAAATAAATAAAAACCAAAGCTATAAAACCAATTGTTTCATAGCTGTTTTACTTGCCTTGGTGTAGGTACGAAGTCATCCTTCAATGTGAGTGGTAATGCACTTGTTACGCAAATGACAGGTAAGGGCTAGAGAATGCATGCATTTCTGGCTGTTTTATTTTTTTCTTCTATTCTTATTGTTTTATGTGGATTAAGCACCCTTGACTTTTATTGTGTCCATCATCTTGAAAGGGCTCATGCATCCCCCTTCCCGACCCTCCTCTCCGAGACGTTTTTTGTTCATTAATTGGGTACCATCAAATTGAGGTGGAAAGAACTGGGAAGTGGCCATGTGCTGTGTGCAGGAAGGGTGTCTGAGTGAATTCCATTCAATGTACAATGTGCGCTGAGTGGGTTCATCAAAAATGTAGTGGTTTGAGAGGGTCATTAACCAGTGTGGCAGCTACATTCAAGTGTAAGGTGTGCACAGAGGGAGCTGCAGATGAAGGAAATGTTGAGCTGGATCTTGGAGACGGCATGAAGCTGGAAGGTGTGAAAACATTTTGTTACCTAGGAGACATGCTGAATGGAGAAGGTGGATCAGACCTGGCAACGGTTGCTAGAGTGAGATGTGCATGGAAGAAGTTTCGGGAACTGAGTGGCGTGCTGACGAGGAGGGGAGTGTCGTTGAAGCTGAAGGGAAAGGTGTACGCTGCATGTGTGAGAAGTGTTATGATTTATGGGAGCGAGACATGGGTAATGAACATAGAGCAGCAACGAAGGCTGGAAAGGGTGGAAATGCGAATGGTTCGGTGGATGTGCGGAGTATCGTTGAGAGAGAGGAAGACAAATGATGAATTGCGAAAGATGATGGGAATAGAGCCTGTGATTGATGCTGTGAAGAGAAACAGTTTGAGATGGTTTGGTCATGCGTTGAAGAAGGATGAAAGTGACTGGTTGAGAAGAGTGATGGAAATGAATGTAGAAGGAAGTAGAGGACGGGGAAGACCGAGAAAGACTTGGCTAAAGATGGTCGAAGAAGAAATGCGGGCAAGGGGGTTAACAAGGGGAGATGCAGAAAATAGGGCAAAATGGAGAAGATTGTCATGGGGACCGCAAGGCTAACCCCCCCTCTTGCAGGGAAAATGGCCTTAAAATAATAATAATAATAATTCATTTATTTTGTATAGCGCTTTTCCAGAAGCCCAAAGGCCTGTTGTTTGTAATTGGGTACCACTTCTGAAAACCATTTCCGAAAATGAAATTTCCTTTTGTCCTGTTGCATCTTGATCCGTTCAATGTACTGGTACTATCTCTTCCACGAGCCTCGACTATGTACACAAAAAACTTTGACAAAATCATGATTCTAGTGAGTCGGTATTACCAAGTGGATATGTGCAGAGTTGGCAGGTGTGGATTTAGCCATATACAATGAAATACGTCGCAGACCTTCACATTATGCAGCAAATTATCTGTGCATGGAGAACCATCTCCATTGTTATTTGGTCAAGAAAGGACACATATAAAGGGAAAGAAAAGTCAGAAGAGTTGCTTCAACTCTAAGAAACTCTTCCATAAACACGAAAACAAAAATAGGAAAGAACAGAGATGGGACTCCGTTTTGCTTATTTGTGTTTATCAGAAAGTGATCCCGAAGGACATGCTGCTGACCTCCACTGAGCCACAGTCACATTCTTCCCCTGCATCGACGATCAGGTTGCCACAGCGTGCAGGTTGGAGGCTCTTGGTCGGCAGGTTCAGGAGACATGTGCCCCCCTTGACCAAGACCCCAAGGTCCTCTTCACTGCAGTTGCTGAACGCTGTTGCGGGAGGGTTCCTGTAGTTCACAATGAGCAAGAGAAAATATGCATGGTGGACTTAAGAAACTCAACAGCAATGTCCTATGTCATGGGAGACAATCCCTTTATCTAATGATCCAGAGGAACTTAAGAAGCCCTATTAAAAACAATAAACCTATTATGTTATGATTATAGTCATGGAAAAGTGAAAACTAAGCAATACGTACTCTAAGTCGGGTTTGACCACATTGTCCACATGACAAGTCAATGACAATAATCAAAAGATAGTATCCACGTCATTTAAAGAATAGTTGTAAAACCAGAACTGTTTCATACCTTATGGAGGCAGCCATGAGGCAACCCTCAGGTGATGGGCACAGACACCAGCGTTCGTCATCATGACCCATCCCCAGGTTGTGCCCCAGCTCGTGTGCCATGACAGCTGCTGTGAGTAGCATCTCTCCCATCTGCGAGCACGTGTCAGGAATGGAGGAAATCGTTCACACCAATGTCAGAAAGGTAATGCAAAAATACTTTAGTCTGACAGTGCATTGGGAGATACCACCTCTCCCCCAGGCCCCAACCCCTCTACCACCTACCAAGCGACAACTGAATAAAGCAGAGCAATAGCTACTACAGGCAGGCCATGGAGCTCTCTAATACTCCTGATATAGAATTCATATGGGACTTTTGGACAAAGTAATGGACACAGTGGCGTTTTATAACGACTTCATGAAAAAAAACAAAAAAAAACAGTCGGATGTAATTTATCTGATTGGCAAAACCAACCTGAAAATGGAGCAGTGAAGCTCGCATCTTCCAAAACAAACTCAAACAGGGACGAGGATCGGTGGCAACAGAATCAAGGATTTGAGCATACTGTGACAAGGTAATCAAGCCCAATTCCAACATTGTTCATTCTACGACAATGACAACGAAAGCTGTCACGTGATCTCATGACGTAAACGCACAAGGCCTTTAACCAGTCTTGACCGAGCATTAAAAATACAAAAATCACTCCAAAATCAATGCCTCTCATTCACTTCCTTCAAAATGCTAAAATGTTTCCATTCCTGGGAAAAACTGCCAATGGTAACCAGAATTAGCTTTGAACGCATTTCACGGCTAGCTGCCATTTTGAATTACTATCTCGCCATTACCAGTCGTCAAGATTTATCAAAAATAACAGGGAATTGGTACGACGTTTAAACACAGTACTTATATATGGATATTGACAGAACATTCAATTTTTTAACGTTGTTTTGGGGTAACCGTTATAGTCTAGTAGGAGGACTAGGTCCCCCTGCACCCCCCGGAGATATACTTCTAATCAGTGTTTCTAGATTGGATAAAATGTGTAGAAAATGACTAGCTATGGCCCCAAGCTGAAAAAATGTCCCACATACCATTTTTATGCAAATTACTGCTGCAAATTTTATGCAAAATTATGCAAATTTTATGCAAATTTTTGATGAGGAGTAGAGTTGAGGGGTCTTTGAGGGCTTCATCGAGGTGCTCTCGGTTGCAAGACTGGGTCATTCTGAGAAGCACAGCAGGGTCAGAGATCATGATGTTCTCCTCCTCAGTGAATCTCTCCATCAACAGCCTCTCCATTGCCTCACACACTGTTTTGAGGCAAAAGAGGGACTTTGCGTAGGCCTTTCCACTGAGAACACCTTTGAGAGATCCACTTGTTACTAGTTGTGCCTCAAAGAGAATCTCTGCATATCCAGAACCACGCATCTTGTGTCCAGTGAGCATCCCGATGTAGTTCATGGATGTGTGGAAGGGTCCAATCGTTACTACATGACTAGCAAATTCATTTGGCCAGCGCCAGATGATGGGAAGGGCTTTCATGCAGACACCCAGATCAAATGTATTCAGGACCCATCTCTGACCCACCTCAGCAGTTGCTGCCTCGGAACGCTTCAGTAGCTCACGAACAACTGCGTTGTCTGTGATCGGTCTGTGCCTGGTGCCTGCATGGCATGGCAATGGCCTGCAGCCTGTGCCTGGGCTAGGGGGTTTCACCTCTGCAACTGGTTCTCCCCCACCCAGCAAATCAACAGTCGACTACTGCACGCCTATCCACCAACCGATCACAGACAACGCAGTTGTTCGTGAGCTACTGAAGCGTTCCGAGGCAGCAACTGCTGAGGTGGGTCAGAGATGGGTCCTGAATACATTTGATCTGGGTGTCTGCATGAAAGCCCTTCCCATCATCTGGCGCTGGCCAAATGAATTTGCTAGTCATGTAGTAACGATTGGACCCTTCCACACATCCATGAACTACATCGGGATGCTCACTGGACACAAGATGCGTGGTTCTGGATATGCAGAGATTCTCTTTGAGGCACAACTAGTAACAAGTGGATCTCTCAAAGGTGTTCTCAGTGGAAAGGCCTACGCAAAGTCCCTCTTTTGCCTCAAAACAGTGTGTGAGGCAATGGAGAGGCTGTTGATGGAGAGATTCACTGAGGAGGAGAACATCATGATCTCTGACCCTGCTGTGCTTCTCAGAATGACCCAGTCTTGCAACCGAGAGCACCTCGATGAAGCCCTCAAAGACCCCTCAACTCTACTCCTCATCAAAAATTTGCATAAAATTTGCATAATTTTGCATAAAATTTGCAGCAGTAATTTGCATAAAAATGGTATGTGGGACATTTTTTCAGCTTGGGGCCATAGCTAGTCATTTTCTACACATTTTATCCAATCTAGAAACACTGATTAGAAGTATATCTCCGGGGGGTGCAGGGGGACCTAGTCTTCCTACTAGACTATTAAGCAGATTAATTTTCGCATCAAATTTATCAGTACATTATGCCATCGTGGTGTAACGAAAGGCTCATGAAGCACACAGAGCAACACTCACCGTGACAATGCCACCAGAAGTCCTCATGCATATGGTTCCCACATAGGCCATTCCGAGCACAGTGCCAAATGATTTTTTCCTGAGGACAGGAAGGATGGCACTGCAATTTTCGACTGCTGAACACACTCCGAACAAATTCGGCAAATAGTTGGAACACCTGATAAACATGAACACTTCGCATAAACACGATTAGCTTTCAAAAAACGAATCTGGTACAAGAAATTCAAAACTCGTCACGAGCTGGCACAGGTGGGAGGAACTAGAATAAAAAGTTTAACATCTGCTCATTTGGAATGCTCCATACCTATTCAGAACATTTTGAGGTGAGTCCAGACAGCACACTTTGCTTGTATGGCTCGCCAGCAGTTGCCTCGTAATATATATATATATATACTAGCAGAAGTACCCGGCATTGCCGGGCGGGGGTGGGGAGGGGGAAGGGGATGGGAGGGGAATGGGGGGAGGGGAGGAGAGGGGGGAAGGGGGAGGGGAGGGGGAGAGGAGGACGGGGAGGGGGAGGGGGAGGGGAGGGGGAAGAGGAGGAGGAGGGGGAGGGGGAGGGGGAGGGGGAGGGGGGAAGGGCAAGGGGAAGTGGTAGGGGGGAAAGGGAGGGGGAGGGGAGGGGAGGGGGAGGGGGCAGGGGGAGGGGAGGGGGCAGGGGGAGGGGAGGGGGGAAGGGTAGGGGGAGGGGGGAGGGGAAGGGGAGGACGGAGGGGGAGGGGAAGGGGAGGACGGAGGGGGGAGGGGAGGGGAGGGAAGGGGAGGGAGAGGGGGGAGGGGGAAAGGGAGGGGGGGAAAGGGAGGGGAGGAAGGGGAGGGCCAGTCAACAATGACGTTGCAGTTCTCATGGGAGGAGAGCAGCACAACAATCGCGACATCGTCCTGCATCTTCGCAACAACAGCACGAAGCGGATTTTGGAGACTCACCGATCCTGTGACGTCCTCCAGTACCGGCATTGCCGGGCGGGGGAAGGGAGACCCGTACATTCCCAACCCATACATTCGCCCTCTCGACTCAAGCTCACTCGGACAAAAGCCTCGCACAAATTACACCGTGAAGGCCCAATGGCCATGTCTATGCCACAAATCAAGTAGGTGAGCGAGTCTGGCGCACTGAATTGAAAATATATAGAATGCTCATACTCCGTGAAAAGTGTAGCCGCCGTGTCGCCATCTTGGTTAGCATGACTCGACCAACTCGCTTCGCGGATCTCGTTTGTTTTGAACATGTCCCCGATTTTAAAAGCGAGACAACTGTTAAAATGCCATTTTGTGCGAAAATAAACTGCTCCAATCGGTTAAGGAAGGGTTGTGGAAAGACGTTTCACAGCTGTTTCAAAGACGTTTAATTCATATCGCACAAAATCGACAAAAATCGACACAAAACACGATCGCACAAAACTCAAAAGGTGAAAAAACGCAATCGCTTTTCCCTCTGAATTACGTGCAAACGCGTGACGGAAATCACCATCGCCCAGCATCGAGTGCAAACCAAGATGGCGCCTGGTAGCTGCATCTCCACCTATGTGGTGTGAATGGCAATGGACATTCTAGATATTTTCCATTCAGTGGTCTGGCGGCGATGATGGAACATCACGTGATCGCTCTGAGCGAATCAGCGAGCTGCTCTGGCACATGCTGAGATTCCGTGTATAATGTTCCTTGCTGAAATGCGCTGAGGTAAATATGAATAAAAAATATGGATCTCGTCAAATATTTTTAGGTAGGCCATGTCTTTCCCAGGCTCAATGGCCATGTCTATGCCAAATATCAAGCACGTGAGCCTCTCCGCTTAGGAGTCTATCGGTAACATATATACACACACACACACACACACACACACACACACACACACACACACACACACACACACACACACACACACACACACACACACACACACACACACACACACACACACACACACACACACTGTTTCATTTATATATATATATATATATATATATATATATATATATCTGTGCAGCGTCTGTCCTGTGTCGTATTGTCTTGTCACTGAACTACTTTCTCAAACTTTTGTGAAATCGTACCAAACTTCTGGTATGCACATATCTCTCCCGTCGGTATGTCCTAAGCATATTAATTTTGAAAAATTTTCCAATTTATTTTTTGGGGAATTTTTTTTTTTTCAACTTCAACTGTTTATAAAAACTAATATCACGTATATTACAAAAACATTTGTGCAAAATAATTGTTTGAATTATGATTGGTTTAAACCATGACAAAACGGCAACTCGGGTACAGTCATTTATCTATATATCTACACATCTGGGCAGTTTCTGTGTTGTCACTTAACGACTCCCTCAAACTTTTGTTTCCGTGGTTGTGAAGTGTTTTTAATAACGTTGTGGTGGTTTTGAATCACGTGGTGGTGAGGTATTTTGAATTATGTGGTGGTGAGGTGTTTTTAAATCACATGGTGGTGAGGTGTTTTTAAATCTCATGGTGGTGAGGGGTTTTTAAATCTCATGGTGGTGAGGGGTTTTTAAATCTCATGGTGGTGAGGGGTTTTTAATTTCGTGGCGGTGAGGTGTTTTTTTTACGTGTTTTATGGCTGAGGTGTTTTTAATTTTGTGGTGGTGAGGTGTTTTTATTATGTGTTTTATGGCTGTGAGGTGTTTTTATTACGTGTTTTATGGCTGTGAGGTGTTTTTATTACGTGTTTTATGGCTGTGAGGTGTTTTTATTACGTGTTTTATGGCTGTGAGGTGTCTTTATTACGTGTTTTATGGCTGTGAGGTGTTTTTATTATGTGTTTTATGGCTGTGAGGTGTTTTCATTACGTGTTTTATGGCTGTGAGGTGTTTTTAATTTTGTGGTGGTGAGGTGTTTTTATTACGTGTTTTATGGCTGTGAGGTGTTTTTAATTTCGTGGTGGTGAGGTGTTTTTATTACGTGTTTGATGGCTGTGAGGTGTTTTTAATTTCGTGGTGGTGAGGTGTTTTTATTACGTGTTTTATGGCTGTGAGGTGTTTTTAATTTCGTGGTGGTGAGGTGTTTTTAATTTCGTGGTGGTGAGGTGTTTTTATTACGTGTTTGATGGCTGTGAGGTGTTTTTATTACGTGTTTGATGGCTGTGAGGTGTTTTTAATTTCGTGGTGGTGAGGTGTTTTTATTACGTGTTTTATGGCTGTGAGGTGTTTTTATTACGTGTTTTATGGCTGTGAGGTGTTTTTATTACGTGTTTTATGGCTGTGAGGTGTTTTTATTACGTGTTTGATGGCTGTGAGGTGTTTTTATTACGTGTTTTATGGCTGTGAGGTGTTTTTAATTTCGTGGTGGTGAGGTGTTTTTATTACGTGTTTTATGGCTGTGAGGTGTTTTTAATTTCGTGGTGGTGAGGTGTTTTTATTATGTGTTTTATGGCTGTGAGGTGTTTTTAATTTTGTGGTGGTGGTGTTTTTATTACGTGTTTGATGGCTGAGGTGTTTTTAATTTCGTGGTGGTGAGGTGTTTTTATTACGTGTTTTATGGCTGTGAGGTGTTTTTAATTTCGTGGTGGTGAGGTGTTTTTAATTTCGTGGTGGTGAGGTGTTTTTAATTTCGTGGTGGTGAGGTGTTTTTATTACGTGTTTGATGGCTGTGAGGTGTTTTTATTACGTGTTTTATGGCTGTGAGGTGTTTTTAATTTCGTGGTGGTGAGGTGTTTTTATTATGTGTTTTATGGCTGTGAGGTGTTTTTAATTTCGTGGTGGTGAGGTGTTTTTATTACGTGTTTGATGGCTGTGAGGTGTTTTTAATTTCGTGGTGGTGAGGTGTTTTTATTACGTGTTTGATGGCTGTGAGGTGTTTTTAATTTCGTGGTGGTGAGGTGTTTTTATTACGTGTTTGATGGCTGTGAGGTGTTTTTAATTTCGTGGTGGTGAGGTGTTTTTATTGCGTGTTTTATGGCTGTGAGGTGTTTTTATTACGTGTTTGATGGCTGTGAGGTGTTTTTATTACGTGTTTTATGGCTGTGAGGTGTTTTTAATTTCGTGGTGGTGAGGTATTTTTATTGCGTGTTTTATGGCTGTGAGGTGTTTTTATTACGTGTTTGATGGCTGTGAGGTGTTTTTATTACGTGTTTTATGGCTGTGAGGTGTTTTTAATTTCGTGGTGGTGAGGTGTTTTTATTGCGTGTTTTATGGCTGTGAGGTGTTTTTATTACGTGTTTGATGGCTGTGAGGTGTTTTTATTACGTGTTTGATGGCTGTGAGGTGTTTTTAATTTCGTGGTGGTGAGGTGTTTTTATTACGTGTTTGATGGCTGTGAGGTGTTTTTAATTTCGTGGTGGTGAGGTGTTTTTATTGCGTGTTTTATGGCTGTGAGGTGTTTTTATTACGTGTTTGATGGCTGTGAGGTGTTTTTAATTTCGTGGTGGTGAGGTGTTTTTATTACGTGTTTTATGGCTGTGAGGTGTTTGTATTACGTGTTTTATGGCTGTGAGGTGTTTTTATTACGTGTTTGATGGCTGTGAGGTGTTTTAAATTACTTGGTGGTGAGGTGTTTTGAATTTCGTGGTGGTGAGGTGTTTTTAATTTTGTGGTGGTGAGGTGTTTTTATTACGTGTTTTATGGCTGTGAGGTGTTTTGAATTACTTGGTGGTGAGGTGTTTTGAATTACGTGGTGGTGAGGTGTAATCGTCCCAAACTTCCAGTCTGCACCTACCCCTCCCCTATGTATGTGCTGAGGGGTTCTTTCTTGAAAAAAAAACATTCAACCTAAATCTTCAACCTAAATTGCCTATAAAAATGTAATATCACAAACACAACAAATACATTTGTGCAAAGTAATTGTTTGTATTATGATTGGTGTAAATCATGACAACACAGCAACTCAGGTACAGTCATTATCCTCAGCTAAAATAAGCCCGTTCCTCAGTAACGAAGCTTGGTGAGGCGAGCGCAGCGAGACGAGCCAACCTAGTATATATCTATATACATTATACATACATACACACACACACACACACACACACACACACACACACACACACACACACACACACACACACACACACACACACACACACACACACACACACACACACACACACACACACACACACACACGATTGTAAGTAATCAATCGACATATATGGGAAAATTAAGCCTGGTGTTGGCTTAGTGGTTAGGGTGCTGGCTTGGGATCCTGGGTTCCTGGGTTCAAATCGTGGTCGATTGCTGAATTAACGCCAGGGGGGTTGACTCAGCCTGTCATCCTTCTGAGGTCGGCAAATTGAGTACCAGTTCACTGGTAATTCCCTGTGTGTCGCAAGAGGCGACTAACAGGGTTGGCGGCAGGAAGGGCATCCGGCCATAAAACATTGCTTCAAAAAGGGGACCACGGTGCCCAAACAAGGCCAGCCCCTGCTCTGCAGGGAAAATGGCCTCTAAAGGTGGTTCTATATGTGGGAAAATTATGTGACCAGACCGGAAATCAAACCCAGGTCCTCTAGTGAACTGTACCAGTGCTCTGCCATCTGAGCTATCTGGGCAACCCCTGACTAAGCACGTAATTTCCCCACATATAGAGAATTGCCACTCTCTTTCCGTCACTGCTTCCGGGGCACTCGCTCCCAACTCACTGAGTCCACCTGTGGCCAATTCAATTGAATGGACATTATTTAGAAAAAAACGAGTGTTACTATACAAGTTCCCACAGTTGACAGGGCATGTCAGAGCAGAAACTCTGCCATGAAGTCTAAGGAACTGGCCATAGAACTCCTGAGATAGAATTGTGAGGAGGCATAGATCTGGGGAAGGGCATAAAACAACTTCTCGAGTGTTGAAAGTTCCCAATAGCAAAGTGAGCTCCACCATTAAAAATGGAAATAACATAGAACTACCCAGACTCTTTCTGGAGCTGGCTGTCTGACGAAAATGAGCAACCGAGGAAGAAGGACCTTGCTCAGGGAGGTGACCACGAACCTAATGACTACTCTGCCAGGACTAGAGAGTTCCTTGGCTGAGATGGGAGAACCTTTCAGAAGGACAACAGCCTCTGCAGCATTTCACAAATCTAGGTTTTATCAGAGAGTAGCCACCCACTCCTGGGAAAAAGGCACATGCACATGACAGCACACCTGGAGCTTGCAAAAAGGCACAAGAAATACTGAGCATGAGGCAAAATATTCTGTGGTCTGATGAGACGAAAAGTTAATGATATGGCTTGAATGCAAAGCTCTACCTTTGGTGGAAACCGAGCACAGCTCATCAACCATCTACCACCATCCCTACCGTAAAGCATGTAGTGGCAGCATCATGCTATGGGGATGTTTTTCTGCAGCAGGGACTGGGAGACTTGTAAGGATAGAGGGGACAATGAATGGAGCCAAATTCAGGCAAATTCTTGAGAAGAACCTGCTTCAGACTTTGACTAGAGTAGAAGGGCTGCATCGGGTTTCAGAGCAATCGGTTGGTAAATAAGGGACAAGTAGGGATGCAAAGTTTCAGGGGGAAACCCCCTCTCGGAGCCCCCATGATCCAAAATCGAAAAATCTAAGCCTGAGAAATTGTGTGATCCATCGAGTATAACGGCTGTATTGGGTTTCAGAGCAATCCGTTGGTAAATTAGGAATGAGTAGGTATCCAAAGTTTGGGGGTTAACATCACGTAGGAGCCACCATGATCCAAAAAAAAAAATCAAAAGAAAAATCGAAGCACGCGCGATTGTGTGGGATACTGTCTTGTATTGATGTGTCAAATTTCAGAACAATCAGCCGGGGGAGAAAGGAGGAGTAGCAAAAATAGCAAAAAGTTAACGGATGGAGAGACAGACATTCCAGACATAATCATCCATTTTATAAGTTCATCGCTTCAAGAATCGAGATGAGATAACCTAAAAAGGAAGTCTTCCAAAATAGCCAGTAATCCTAATAAAAATCTTCATCGGCAAAATGCCTTACGTGAGGAGTTGTGCATTGTCATGATGTGGAAGAATGTCACTGTTGTTTTGCCGCCAGTTTAGAAACCGTCCGAGAACATCACTGGCACTCTCTCCTTCCGTAACCACAGGTATCTCGTCCTCCGCAGAAAGGACGGAGAAGTCGACGAGCACAACACGAACCTGTAACCGCTTATAGAACTACAAGGGAAGTGCCACAAGCAAAAACAGATCTTGAAATTGAAAGGATTTTCACATTAGTGTGTCACTGTATGTCGGGAGGTCTTATCCATGTAGGGAGAGTTGCAGAGGGTAAATAATACAGTACTTTATTGCATGGTAAAGAAAGAAGAAAACGAGATCACATCTTACCGAATCCACCAGGTTCGTAAGATAAAGCAGATCTTTCACCAATGCTGATCGGTTTGCCTGGTACATCTCCTCAAACTGCAATGTCCCAGAAGAAGTACAAATGAACAAGTACAAATTATGAACAAGTACAATGAACAAGTACAATCCCAGAAGAAGTACAAAGTACAAATTGGAATGAAGTACAAATGAACACCAAACAGTAAGCTATTCCACAAAGAGTGGCCTCAATATAATCATTACTGTTCTTATCAGGTTTTGCATCCCTCAAACTCTGCTCTTTAGCATCTAGTTCCAGATGGTCACAGGGGCGAGACTGAAAGACCCTCCGATTGTGCTACAAAAGTCTTACAATCGTGTATTCTCCACAAAAAAGTCCTTTTGCATTAAAATTAATCAATTGACATACATTTTATGCAATCGTGATTATTGCCCTTGATATTTAACATGAAAAATAATAATAAAAGTATGATAATATTGTTGCGGTTTTGGAAGACACCGGGGAATTACATCCAACAAATAAAGGAACCCTGGAGTTTAGATATATCCGTACTATTTTGTTTAGTTAGATTACCTCTCCCCTCATATTAGTGGACTCAGAAATTCATTGTGTTTGCGTAGTAGGTTTGAATTCCGGCGTCTGCACTGAGGGACCGTGAGTTCAACCAATGAGCGCAGCATGACAACAGGAGTGCACCAATGGGAAGGCAGACACGGGAACAACAAGCTCCGCCAGGATGCTGGCCGGCCCTAAGGCCACACCTCTGCCAAACGGCTTTACAAGTCCAGGCATCCCAGGACTCGGGACTGTGTGCGTCCAGGGAGCATCAAGATCCAGATGGAGGCTTCAAGGAGTGAGCCAGGTGAAAGCAGGCCTCTGAGCAGATGGGCTCCGCCGAGAGTGATTGAGCCTGCCGCGGAGCAAGCGCTGACGAGCCGCGGAGCTCTTTTCCTGGATGTGCCGGCGTATACACACTGATTCACACTATCTCCCTCCTAGTGTCCCTATGCCTAATCATTCATTTGGAATGCAAAAATTATTCACTCATCCCCCCTCGACTCGTTCAAGGCTGGGTTAATGAATCACATTCATGATTTCCTCCATCGTATTATGGAACATTCACCCACATCTCTCCCTAGAGCATCACCCCCTCTTCTCTCTTCCCCACCCCTTCCCCCATTTTTCATGTCGTGACCAAAGTAAACCTGCAGGCTTACGTCGGGTGAGTGAGGAGTCACCAATAAGCCCCACCTTCTTCTTCTTTCTGGCTATCTCTCTTGCTTGCCAAATTTCCCGGAGTGACTGAGGTACCAATGTCTGTAGTTTATTAAGAAGTTGACTGTCTAAGGGGCTTGTGCGCTAAGAGTAAAACTTTCTTTTCTGACCCTGCATTGCTTATATATACAGTCGTGGCCAAAAATATTGGCACCTTTGCACTTTATTCAAATAACTCACAATTTTCTCGAAAAATAAGTTTAAATTGAAAAAAAGTATTTGGTCTCCGCAATTCTTTATTTGACTGTTAATATTACAGAACCTTTGTTTTTGATTCAGAACTTAATATATCCTTTTAAATCAGAAAATAAAAAGAAATGCCATTGACAAAATTATTGACATCCGAAAGCTCGCTTGGAGTTTGCAAAAAAGCACCTAAAGGACTCTCAGACTGTGAGAAACAAGATTCTGTGGGCTTTCATGTGTCTTTCAGTGAGGAGAGGCTTCCGTCTGGCCACTCTGCCATAAAGCCCAGATCGGTGGAATGTTGCATTTCTTTTTTTGGGATACAAGATCGAGGCTCGTGAAAGAGCGAACAATAATCACCAGAGGGGGGAACAGTATTCCATTGAGCTGCGGATGAAAGCCTTGTATGTGGTGAGGAGCTCAGGTGTGCCGAGGAAGGACTTCGCACGACGGAGGATGCCCAGTCGGCGACTGGCTTTGGAGGCCAGCTTGGAAATATGGTTTTCCCAAGAAAGATCATGGCAGATAGTGAGACCCAAAAGCTTGAGCGACAGAACCTTTTTTTTTTTTTTTTGTATACAAGATCGAGGCTCGTGAAAGAGCTAACATTAATCACACAGAAAGACAAACCGACACATCAAACATATAACATAACATGGGGAGCGGTAGCCAGGATGGGGAGAAAGGGGGAAGGACACAAACACAACATTTGAGAGCAGGACGTCGAGAGATCTGTGCGAGGGAGAGGGCTTTTGGGGGTGGGTGGAGAGGCATGGGAAGGGGGGGGGGGTGGGAGAGGTATAAAACATATGGACACTGCAAGGACTTCCAGGAAAGAAGTTGGAATTTCAAACAAAGTGGATCTGGGGTGAATTAGCGGGGGTAGAAAAGATCAAGGATTTGGATGGGGGAAGATAAGAGATGGTGGTGAACAGCTGTTTCAAAGACCTGGAGGGAGGAGTGGGATTGAAGGGAGTGTGGGAGTTTGTTCCAGAGGCGGGAGAAAAGAGGCATGAAAGAGTGAAGGTGAGCAGAGAGCCTAGATTTCGGCAGTTTAACTCTCAGAGGGTTGCTGGCAGTTCTTGTGCGACCTGGAGGAATATTTGGGGGACAAAGCACAGAGAGAGCTGGGGGAGCAAGGCCAGAGAGGAGTCGGTATAAGACAGAAAGACCACCTACCTGCCTGCGGTGAGTGAGTGAAAAGCCCTCGGAGATAGCTTCATCGCGGGAGATTCCAATGATTCTGAAAGCTTTGGTTTCAACAGCATGAAGCCGAGCTAGGTGTGAGGCAGGAGCACAGGCCCATAGGGGAGAACAGTATTCCATTGAGCTGCGGATGAAAGCCTTGTATGTGGTGAGGAGCTCAGATGTGCCAAGGAAGGACTTCGCACGACCGAGGATGCCCAGTCGGCGACTGGCTTTGGAGGCCAGCTTGGAAATGTGGTTTTCCCAAGAAAGATCATGGCAGATAGTGAGACCCAAAAGCTTGAGCGACAGAACTTCTTGGAGAGGATTGTTGAGAAAGTAGATGGGAGGGTTGTCCACTCGGTCTTTTCGGAGAGACATAGTAAGAGTGTGAGATTTGTCAGGATTGAAAGACATGTTCCACTTGTTTGACCATTCTGTGATTTTGTCCAGGTCTTCAGAGAGTGAGGAGGCTGCAGACTGCCGATCTGAGGGAAGAGGAATGGAGCGGAGAGGATTGTTGAGAAAGTAGATGGGAGGGTTGTCCACTCGGTCTTTTCGGAGAGACATAGTAAGAGTGTGAGTTTTGTCAGGATTGAAAGACATGTTCCACTTGTTTGACCAGTCTGTGATTTTGTCCAGGTCTGCAGAGAGTGAGTAGGCTGCAGACTGCCGATCGGAGAGATCATTGATGAAGACCAGAAATAGCACAGGCCCAGAACACTGCCTTGGGGAACTCCAGCCAGACCAAGAAGGGGAGATGAGAGAAATCCATTCAGGGCCACACGTTGACTACAACCAGAGAGTACGTCCGCAAGCCATGCGTGGAGATTGCCATGGATACCATAGGAGTGTTTGGTGAGCAGAGCTGGGTGCCAGACCGTATCGAAGGCACGTGATACGTCAAGGGAGACAGCTCTGATTTCCTGTTTGGCATTGAGGACCTCCATCCATTGTTGAGACAGCAGAAGCAACATGTCCAGAGTAGAACAACCTGGTCTGAATCCAAATTGATGATCGGAGATCAAGCCATTGCAGAAGAGGAACGATTCGATATCCGAAGCAATGATGGATTCCATGACTTTGCTGATAATTGGGAGCAGGCTGATTGGTCTGTCGTTGCAAGGATCTGTTTTTGCACCTTTTTTGTGTAAAGCAGTAATGTTTGCTGATTTCCAAGATGCTGGCAGATGTCCTTGAGCAAAAGAGAGGGTGAAAAGAATAGAGAGAGGGTGAGAGAGAGCGGCAGAGCAGGATTTTAGGACCCGTGGGCTGATGCTGTCTGGTCCAGTTGCAGAATCAGAGTCGAGGTTTGATTAAAAAAAACTTCTCCACCTTGTCAGGAGAGAAGGACACAGAGTGCAGGAGCAGTTGGGTTCGACTGGGTAAGGTGGGAACAAAGAGATGGGTTTGGGACACAAGATTTTGAGGCAAACAGAGAGTTAAGGCATTCGGCTTTGTCACGTGCGGTGTCAACTGTGTAGCCATTTGAGGTAAGGGAGGGGAAGGAGGGGGAACAAACACCAGAAACGGATTTGACCAGATGCCACCAGGATTTGGAGGAAGGAGACTGGTTTGAGAGTTCATTCTTGAGTGTGGAGAGATAGTGCATCCTGGCACTCCTGAGGGTGGACACACACTTGTTCCGAGCTTGGTGGAAGGAACTGAGATTGCCTTCAGTTGGATTTGCCTTCCAAGAGGCAAAGGCAAGTTGTTTCAGGGCAACTGCCTCACCACAAGATTCAGTATACCATGGACAGGAGGAAGGGTAAGACAACTGAAGATGAGATGGGATAAATCTGTGCATGAGAGAGAGCAGTTTGCTATGGAAGAATTCCCAGGAAGAATTGATGTCAGAGGCAGTAGAGATGGGAGACCAGTCCAGATGATTGATGGCTGCTTGCAGACCGTGCCAGTCAGCCCGAGTGAAATGCCAGACTCGTCGGCACTGAGGAGGCTCTCTGAGAACGGCCAGAGAGATGTCCACTTTAACAAGCACATGATCAGAAGAACCGATTTGAGCAGAAGAAGAGCAGCAGACATTTGCAGGGAGGTTTGTCATAATCAAGTCTAGAAGAGAATGGTTGTCCTTCTGGAAGTTTCTCCCATCTCCACACAGGATCTCTGGAGCTCAGCCAGTGACCATCGGGTTCTTGGTCACCTCTATTACCAAGGCCCTTCTTCCCCGATTGCTCAGTTTGGCCGGGCGGCCAGCTCTCGGAAGAGTCCTCGTTGTTCCAAACTTCTTCCATTTAAGAATTATGGAGGCCACTGTGCTCTTGGGAACCCTCAATGCAGCAGAAATTTTTTGTAGGCTTCCCCAGATCTGTGCTTCGACACAATCCTGCCTCTGAGCTCTGCAGGCAGTTCCTTCGACCTCATGGCTTGATTTTTGCTCTGAAATGCATTATCAGCTGTGAGACC
Source organism: Myxine glutinosa (assembly GCF_964187855.1). NCBI lineage: Eukaryota > Metazoa > Chordata > Myxini > Myxiniformes > Myxinidae > Myxine > Myxine glutinosa. The sequence goes on along the minus strand of NC_136261.1, from coordinate 359,089,610 downwards.
TTATATAGACAGGTGTGTGCCTTTCCAAATCATGTCCAATCAATTGAATTCACCACAGGTGGACTCCAATCAAGGTGTAGAAACATCTCAAAGATGATCAAGAGAAATGGGAGGCACCTGAGCTAAATTTCAAGTGTTATAGCAAAGGGTATGAATACTTATGTTAATGTGATATTTCAGTTTTTTCTTTTTAATAAATTTGCAAAACTTTCTAAAATCCTGTTTTCTCTTTGTCATTATGGGGAATTGAGTGTAGATTGATGAGGGAAAAAATGAATTCAAACGATTTCAGCAAAAGGCTGCAACATAACAAAATGTGAAAAAAGTGAAGGGGTCTGAATACTTTCTGAATGCACTGTAGATGCGAGGACCCTACCTAAATTAATGGTCAGACGGCGTCCGTGGTTGCTTAGCACATTTATTTGTTTGATTTTATTACCTGCGCCACCTGAGGTGGACTGAGGTTCGTTTTCGCCCGTCTGTTTATTTGTCTGTGAGCAGGATTTTTTTTGAATTCTTAAGTGATTCTTCACTAATTGGGAAATGGGGCCAAAAATGATATAGCATAATATTTTCACAAAATGTTGTGGACGCATTATTACAAAACCTGGTGGATGAATTGGGTAGGTGACGAGAACAAGCTGGTTAGACATCGATTCAGGTCCGGACACAGATCTGGCCTATCAGTGGGATACAAAACGTAAATTGTTCAGCCTACGGGAGGCATACGCTCTACCGAGTCCCCTTTATCGAGTGCCATTCTACCTTGTTCTTTGTGTTTTGCTTTTTGGGTGGTCAGGCTTCCTAGGTGTCCCGGAATGCTATACACTCAAATAAATTCCTCGAGTGCTATTAAATGCACTCCACTCTAATATTGACGAGAGTACTCATTGGAAAGGGAATGTGTTAAAAAAAATAAAAATAATGGAAACATTCATACCAGGGTGTTGTCCAGTACCAGCAGAAGCTCCAAGTAACGCGTGCTGGGCAGTACCACATGACGGCGCCTCCTCTAGGGAAGAGCACAGCTTTCTCTTACGTAAAACCCCACAAAACAAATCAAACACAATACATTCTTCAACAATCACAGACAGGCACTGCAAGTACCCGAGTAGTAAATACCTAGATCATATCCTTCAAAACAATATGACATAAAATGGAAGCGAAATCACAATTATTGGATTCTGCTCTGGTGTCAATCCAACAAAAACTCAATTAGTTATTAAAAGTAGTCCTTTTGTTCAAAACGTTATCCAATATGGAATTGCCTTCAGTCTGTAGACGATGGTGGGGCCTGCCATTATTGTGGCAAATTGAGGACGAAATACACACTTACCATGTGTGTGTGATTAGCAGAGTGGGTGAAAAGGTCATGCCCGAAGTGTTGATGGAGATGGGGGATCGAATGTGTCTTCAGGCCGCAGGAAGTGCGTCTTTCAGGAGCAACATCGAGAGGAACGAGGCGATGTCTGCCAGTCTCCTCCCCTTCCAGAGGATCCAGGCCGTATCCAACACCCTCAATGATAAAGTAGCCCCTGAAACATTCAAGAGAATAGATGACAGGTTTGCAGGAAGATGCCTCATATGCAAGCAGCTTGCAGAGATGAAAGTGGGAAAATGACAAGGTGCCAAATATCCTTGGGGTATGATCGATGGTGGACACACTTAAGTCCGTCGCAGGTACTGAGGCCCACAGATGAATCCAAGTCTCCTTCCACCGTGCCATGGTAAAAACATGGTTCCACATTATACTCGCTATGGTGTTGAATGGAGAGACTGTCCACACACACGCAGGGCAATGCAAATTAATGATAACCTAGTGAAAAATAAATCTTACAAGAGTTGCAGCCCAAAGCCAAACACAATCATCAGTGGTTTATTTGGAGGTCATAAACATTTTCGCACATTTGCATATGCAGTCAGACCCTGACATTCACGGTCCCAACATTCTCAGACCGCGGGTATTTGCAGCTGATAAAATGCGACCTGCTTCTACATTTGTGGCCCTGTGCCCCGTGTATTTGCATTTTTCACGGGCGCAAAACACAATCTTCCACCAGCCGTGCAGATGACACTTATAAAAGCATCTTCCACTCGTCACGCATAAAACCACTTCCAGCCGCACATTAACGATTTCCCACCAGCTGTACACAGAATAGTTATCCTGCACTTGCAAAGCGAACAGCAGGATTAAGCAATCGCTTGTGTGTGTACGCACGTGTCTGCATTTTAAGATAAGTACGGTGTAAAATATAAGATAAGCATGATGTAAAGTTAAGATAAATACAATGTAAAAGTTAAGCTAAGCATGATGTAAAGTTAAGATGAGTACTGTTACGTTTGTGAGGGGGTAGGCAATGGATTACTTTAGGGCCAGGTATGATTGTATAGGGTAGTGTGCTCTGTATGTCGTGTAGCCACCTTGATGTACACAAGTCAGGCCGGATGTTGTGTAAGGTCGCATCTTTGTCCCCATGACAAGGGGTGGGGTTATGTTAATTAGTTAGGGATCAAGGGTAAATTTCCTGGATGTAAATTGCCTCTGTGACCTTTTCCGCTTGTTCCTTATGACACTACACACACATAACCAGCAAGCAATCAGTGCGCATTATAACACTAAATAAAACAACCGGAACCAAGACATTGAGCACCACCAATGATTCTGACAGCTGAGCCATCGCAAGGGCACAGGAGGGACGCAAGGCCCTGCCCCACAGGGTAGTGATTGGTCCGGTACCATAGAGCGAGGAGATGGACTCGTTGATTGGAGCACGCGCGGATGTCGTCGGATAACGTAAGAGCCCTGGGAACAAAGACTTGGGTCCCGACATTTTCCTTCTTCTTGGTTCTGGATTCCATTGCAAATGGTCGCATATACAGCTCTCTTAATTCTGGATTTTATAGCAGGCAGTTGCATTTCACACTCTTCTTTGTCTGGGCAATTGAAGACGCACGGCCGGCTCTTGGCTCCTGGTGTCCCGAGTTACTGCAGACGGTCGCGGCTCGTGTACGATTTCTTTTGGTCCAGGCGATCGGTGTGAGCGGCCGCATTTTCCTATCCCTGGCTTGTTGGTGCTGACTGTGCGGCAGCTGGGTGCACCGGGAAACCGCAGTGCTGTGTGGAGCCGACAACGAGGACGGACGCGGCCCGCTTGCTTCGTGCTCGGTGGCTGGAGTGAACGAACTGCGTGCCAAGGCCTGTTTCCCATGCATGGACTTCGCGCCGAGGCGTGTTTCCCGCGCATGGACCTCCGGGACCAGTTCACAGACTGATGGGGTTCAAGAGCCGCTCAAAGCTGAGTACACAAACACATTTTTACTTTCAGTTATTTTTCCCCTTGTGTTGTTTTACAAGTCCGTGTAGAGGATACCTCGATGAGGAATCTTAGGTTGCCATGCATTTTCTTTGTTTCCTGGCATATATTTTATTAAACCTTTTTATTGTTGCATTCTAAATCTGTGTTGGTTTGAGTTGATCATCGTGGTTCGAAGACGTCCAGTGGGATCCGTACAGGTAAGAGCTTCACTACCCTTTGCTGCCTCATCCCCCGCACGTATTAATACGCCATAGTTTTGAACGCCTCAGAGTGATAAGCTCGATCGGCTATTCGTCCCAGGGGATCTTAATCCCCGGGAACATGACAGTACGGTGTAAAAGTTAAGATAAGCATGATGTAAAGTTAAGATGAGTACAGTGTAAAAGTTAAGATAAGCATGATGTAAAGTTAAGATGAGTAGGGTGTAAAAGTTAAGATAAGCATGATGTAAAGTTAAGATGAGTAGGGTGTAAAAGTTAAGATAAGCATGGTGTAAAGTTATGATGAGTACGGTGTAAAGGTTAAGATAAGCATGATGTAAAGTTAAGATGAGTACGGTGTGAAAGCTAAGATAAGCATGATGTAAAGTCAAGATGCAGTTTGATGTAAAGCCAACACTTAAAGCAGTTTTATTTTAAAGGCTTGTACTGCACACTTAACTTTTTTTTTAAACTTCTCTCAACATTGCCGAGCTGTTCACAATCACCTTTTCTTCTCCAGCTCTGCATTTTTACCACAACTTATATCATTTCTCATGACTCAAGTACCGTAGACTTAGTATGTACTTGAGCTTATACAAACTTCAGGTTATTCCTGTAGGAGCAGCCAATACTAAGCCACGATTGATTGAATTATTGAATGGAAAAGTGATGCCACCTATGTGTTTTGGCCACTTGTAGACAAGGCATTGGGCTAGCAGGATGGCCAAGAGGGACGCACATTCACCTCGAAGCTGTCTAGCCTGAGTTTGAATGCCGACCCAATATAGAATCATCCTGGTGCTTCACCAATTTGAACGACCGACGGCCTGCGGATGGATGCTACAATGGGTGTCCCGTCTGCCGGCATTAGTTGGTGAATGTTAAAGATCCCATGAAGTCCTTCGCGAAGAGTAAGTAATTCTTAAATTTGCGAAAAGTGGATAATCCAGTAATTCTTAGTTTTGAAATTTGCTTTTTGTTTTAATCTAAGAGACATCAACACACTTTTGAATTAGTTACAAGGCCATTGGCAGGCAGATAGACGACAAAACGCAACACAATTTGAACATGTGGACACAGCATCAGGAGTCAAATGTTCAAAGGGGAATGGAATACAGACCACCTGACGAGAGGGGGGAATAGCGACTTGGTCAGTTACTCAAACCGTTTATTTACCACCAAAAGACAAACACGGAGTAGGTGGAAGTCCTTATAGTACCTCATCACAAACAAGCTGCTGACTTCCTATTGCAAATTCTTTGTGACAAGCATCTGCATGGAGTGAGAATTCCCAACAGGTAGTTGCAGCACTTAATAGTGGGTGGGAGTAAAGTCCTATCGGTAAAAAAGGATTTAATAAATAAAAGCCGTGACAAGTAAACTGATATATACATTCTGAAAAAACACTCTAATTATATCATGTCTACAAAATGTAAGGCAAGTCTGGTACTTCTTTATCAAACGAGCAAATAAAGTCCAAATATTTCAAAACACTTGTACTCTACTCAGACACTTCCTGAAAAGCGGTGTCCAACGCAGAATGCAGTTTCACAACTCCATCAGCATTTTCTCTTCCTGTTATGGTTTTCACAAAGAATGCCCAGAATCACGAGGAGTTTGACCAAGGGAGTGCCGAGTAGTACCACACAAGTGGTATCATCCAACTGTTAGACTAACCCTAGCCGCCTCCACCCTCCAAATGTATAATCTTAAAAGAAAAGAACTTGCTCCGATTGCACAAACTGACTGTAATCTATCTCTAGTACCAAATTCATCAATAACTACCAAACTCTTCAGCAGCCAGACCGAAATGATAGGTGAGATCAAAATAATGATTTAATTAAATAAAAACTGCATATAATGCACGTGTGCAAACCACACGTCTTTACGGCAAACTCCGGAAAAAGTTGAGGGCGATTGATATTTCATCCCCGCCCCTCATCATCCTTACGATTTCCTTATAGTGAGTGCAAGTCTTTGAGTGTTAAGTCGGAAAGGTAAGACAACACACTTAAGTTAAGAGCATATAGAGGAATAAACGAACTGCAATACAAAATGTAGCTTAAAATCACAAGCATTACACAGTGTGGTGGGAATGACTTTTAGGGGCTAACTTTGCATAGAATAAGTTAGTTTTCTCCAATATTGAATGCATTAGAATAAGCGTGAGGAATTTTGAGGGACTTTTTAATGTTTTATCTTTGTAATCGGTCTTTTATGTGCTTTAAAATGCTCTGACATTAGTTTAGGTGGGACAATTTGCGCCAGCACTAGTTTAGGTGGGAAAAGTTTAGATCCCAACCGAGGTGTGGGGGCGGAATCTATAAAGGTGGGCGTAACCCACCCAGGGGAGAGCAGAAGCCTGGAGCCTCACTGGGGGAAGCTGCACAAGATTACTGCGGTGTTCTGTGGTGTTTTCCCCTGAACGGTCTGTTGTTGGGGTCTCCACCACTCCCTGGGTGGGCGTGCAGCTTCCATATCCGATGATTAACCGATGATAAATTCCGGAATTAAATATTTAAATGATCAATTCCTCTTTCCCCCCCACGTGTGGAAACAACATCCACATTCTCTCCGGTCTCATTCTTCCCTCCAGGTCTTCAAGATGGCTGTTCGCTGCCACCTCAGGTCATCCAGCATCCAAAGCTATGATCTTTTCTACCCCGTTGACCCACCCCAAACCCACCTCTTTCCAAGTTTCCAGGTTTTCCTTCCTGTGGGTTTTTTGCCAGTATCCATATTGTTCACCTCATGCGCCCTCCTCTGGCCCTCATTCGTCCAAGTCTCCCTGTATTTTGTCCCTCAACCCTGCTGTTGGTGTGTTCCCTCCTCTCTTTCTACTGTTCCTTTTGTCATGGTACCAACTGATCCGTTCTGTGTTCTAACTCCTCCACAAGCCTCGACTTTGCATACAACAACAACAAAAATATTTTTCCGACTGCCTTTATGATCAGCAGGCCTTCTGTCTTCATAAGAGTTTTATAAGAGTTTCGACCCTTTTCTGCCCAGAACCTCCCCAAAGGTCGGTCCACAAGCTCGGCCAGACTCCACGCCAGAATGAAATTAAATACCAGCCAAGTAGATTTTGTTAAATGTCCTCACACAAGTTCCTTGCCATTTTATGGTAAAGATTTGTACACAAACATGATAAACAAAATTTACGTTGCAGAATGTGAGCGACACGCTTGCCGGCTGGTAATACATGAAGCTTTGATAACCTGTTTCCTTTGTAAACAGGATATGTGTTGGCTGTATGTCTGTTAGCATTAGTTGGAGGATGGTAAAGATTGAGGAGGCAAGTTATAATTGGCACCCTGGCCAAATTCGAAGTTTCTGCTCAAACCTACAGGGGGCACTGCATCGGCAGTAGAGCTATGCACCAAGCAATGATGCAAACCAGGGGAGTGTTCGGCTTGCTTACCGTTTGCCAAGCGGCTCGTAGCCCTGCAACGGAACGGAGTGCCTGACACCGCTGAACAATATGGCGGTCTCCATCTAAACAATGTACTCGATGGTACTAAATGTACTAATCTAAACAATGTACGAGTCTCCATCCCCATGGTACTCGAGTGAATGCTCGAGTCATCCGGGCCGTCGTTTTCAGTTATAGTCTATCCTCTAGTGACAACTTCCCGAAACAAATCTACAGTGTTAGCAGCGGCTGCAGAGTACCAGCAAAATGGAAATAAATAAATAAATAAATGGGGAGTCAGAAAGGGGAGCCCCCCACTAAGCTTAACTATGGACCTACCACTGTGCATTTTGGAGAGGGAGAAAGGAGGGGATTGGATGTTTGTAGATTTTAAAGTATTAGGATGAAAAGGAGAAGTAACAATAAAAGTATGAAATGTACATTTTCATATTATTATGAGTATACATAACAGGGGTATGCCTTTGAATATGTCAGTGGTTGTAGTATAGTTTTGAATCAAACTATTTTTGCTAACATATGAAGGCACCTCTCTTAATCGCTTGCTTTGCTTGCCGAGCGACTTAGCAAGCGGCTTGCAAAGCGGTGATATGGAACGGCTGGCTTTGAAAGCAATAGCAAGCCACTTGCTAACGGAACATGCTAAAGCTCAGCCATGGGCTGCACATGAATGAATAGATTGAATCAAGCACATCCAGAAAGAAAACAAAACTGTACAACCTTTCACGGAAAAAATGAAGTTATGCTTAGTTAAACCATTGGGTTGTCAAATTACACTGATATTTCCCTCCCAAACATACTCATTCCTCCAAATGTTCAGGATGTGCTTCGAATCACCCATTTGGATGGCGTAGCGAAGGTGATCGGGATATTGTTCCTACGAACACACAGGATGTACAGTCATATGTAAAACGATAACAATGTACATACAATGACTCATGATGATGTGCAGACGATGACTCATGACGATGTGCAGACGATGACTCATGACGATGTGCAGACGATGACTCATGGCAATGTACAGGCAATGGCTCATGGCAATGTACAGGCAATGACTCATGGCAATGTACAGGCAATGACGCATGGCAATGTACAGACAATGACTCATGGCAATGTACAGGCAATGACTCATGGCAATGCGCAGACGATGACTCGTAACGATGTACAGACGATGACTCGTAACGATGTACACAAACATTTTTACGTAAATGATTTACACGTACGATGTACAGATTTATGTAAAAAAAACCCCAAAAGAAACAATCAATCAATCCTCCCATCCCATCAAATTCGCAGACCTTGGAGAGTCTGCCTTGTGCGGTCTTTCCTTCCAGTCGCACAACGGTGACCACCTTATCATGATCTTTTTGGCCGCCATCGGTCCATACATTGTGCCCGTTCGACAACAGACCTGCAGCGCATACACCGTACACAGTTAACGGTACATGTCTTCAATCTACCAGCCCCATTCTTACCAACAATACGTATATTCACATGCCTTTTATATCATGAACGTATCCCATCGATTTCAATGCAGGGAATTTAGCAAAAATACAGAACACAATGGCATACTCTTTTTGAGATGGATGAAGATGTGGCGGTGAAATATGGAGGGTGGATTGGAGCTCCTTTCTTCCTTCGTTGTGCACCTGCTGCCTAGTACTCACCTGGATAGGCTCCGGATGACTTCTTAGATCGAACTAGTTCGAGCCATATTCAGAGCGGTAAATTAAACTAGACAAAGTTGGAGACAACACCACCACCACCACCACCACAGACGGCAAGGCCTTTGTCCGTAGCTCAATGGAGTACTGCTCCCACTTACGGGCTGGTGCCCCAGCATCCCATCATCCCAGCCGAAGCACAAGAGCCTGTGCTCTCTCCTTCGGTCTCGCTCCCTCTGAATTCTGACCCTGGCCAGCTCCTCCAGGGCGCACACGTTATTCCAATAAACCCCTCCATGGGTAAACTCCCTATATACCGACTCGCTCCACACCTCCACCCTCTTTAATCCCTCTTTCCCCCCATTTGTGAAACTACCTTGCAGAGACTTCGATTTCACACTTCCCCTCCAGGGCTTGAATCACCATTTCATGTCATCCCCAACCCCATGTCATCCCCAAGACATCTTTTCTACCCCATTAACCCGACCCCTTCTTGCGTTTCCCTCCCTTCTTTCTCTCATTCATTCATTCATTCCCCTGCTGTCACCTCCCTCTTCCAAGACCAAGAGCCTCGATCTTGTAAATAGTTTAACACCACCTAAAGTACATTAACATTATATATTTAAATGAAGGGAAAGTTCTCTCAGGTGTACTAGATTCGAATTACGGATGTTAGCGAGTAGTGCGAGGGGGAAATGGGGGCACGGAAGTTGTCACGAGGTAACCGAAACAGGTAAAGCGATATCAGAGAGCTCACCAGAGTACATGAACGGTGCCCCCTGACCTGTGTGCGAAGAACCTTCCGTGGCCGAAGCGCTTCGTGACAAGGAAAACAGCAAAATGAGCGGAACAACAGCAACCATGTTACACACACAGCCCGCCAAGGGAGGCGCGTGCAGCACAGTCCATCCGGCGAACGGAATTCATTCCCTCATTCATTCATTCATTTTTCCAAGGTACATTCATAATCATAATTAATTCCTTTTAGTTGAAAATAAACATATCTCGTCATCTATTTTTGTTGTCCCTACAGTGCCAACCTTCCTACGACTAGCATTTCTAATTTAATAACATCTCGCGTAAACATTATATGAATTGCAATCTTTTGATTCCATATTACTTGCTTATTTACAATTCGCTACAATTTATTAAAAACTGCGATACTCTCGCTTTTTTCAGTTTGTTGGAATTTATTTCTTTCAAATTACTTCAATTCGTCCCTTCCATAACGTGCAGAAAGCCTTTTGGCGGTGTAACGGGCGCGTCATTCAATTAGTTTACGTTGGATTTCATTCTTGTTATTGTGAAATCTCGTCGTATAATTTCACAATATGAAATGCGAGTATCACTAAATTGTTCATTTGCAATTTTAAATTGTCTAATTACATTTTTTGTATCTAATTGATTGGTTGCTTTATCCAAATGAATTTGGCTTCGAAACTCTCATTATTTATTTACCGGATATAATTAACCAGCGAGGTAAAAATAAAATGTTTTGAGAAATGTTATGAAAACTCCTTCACACTTTAGGACACGTGCAGGGATCCCAAACGCTGCACAGAAAACCTAGTGGGGTTGCCTCGTAAACTTCGAAGCAGGTAACATTTCCTCATGCGATAAATGGCGAAACTGCTAATTCCGAACCCATGAATGATCTTACATGCGGAGAGAGAGCGCAGCCTCGGATCCATGATTTTCGTTTAGGGGGAGGGGCGTAAAAAATTAACATTGCATTGAAAAATATAATTTCGCCGAGCAAAGTCATGGAATCCATCCATCCAATCCATCCAATCCATCCATCATGGAATCCATTAAGTCATGGAATCCATCATTGCTCCGGATATGAAATCTTTCCTCTTCTCCAATGATCAATTTGGTTTCAGACCAGGTCACTCTACTCTGGACATGCTGCTTCTGCTGTCTCAACAATGGATGGAGGTCCTCAATGCCAAACAGGAAATTAGAGCTGTCTCCCTCGACATATCACGTGCCTTCGATACGGTCTGGCACCCCGCTCTGCTCACCAAGCTCTCCTTCTTTGGTATCCATGGAAATCTCCAGGCATGGCTGGTGGACTTCCTCTCTGGTCGTAGTCAACATGTGGCCTTGCATGCGTTTCTCTCATCTCCTCCTGTTCCTTCCTGTTCAGGCTGGAGTTCCCCAAGGCAGTGTTCTGGGCCCTGTGCTTTTTCTGGTCTTCATCAATGATCTCTCCGACTCTCTTGAAAATTCTCTCTATCTCTTTGCTGAAGACTCCACTCTCTGCCGCTCCATTCCTCATCCCTCAGATCGGCAGTCTGCAGCCTCCTCACTCTCTGCAGACCTGGACAAAATCACGGACTGGTCAAACAAGTGGAACATGTCTTTCAATCCTGACAAATCTCACACTCTTACGATGTCTCTCCGAAAAGACCGACTGGACAACCCTCCCATCCACTTTCTGAATAATCCTCTCCAAGAAGTTCTGTCACGCAAGCTTTTTGGTCTCACTATCTGCCAAGATCTTTCCTGGGAAAACCACATTTCAAATCTGGCCTCCAAAGCCAGTCGTCGACTGGGCATCCTCCGTCGTGCGAAGTCCTTCCTTGGCACACCTGAGCTCCTCACCACATACAAGGCTTTCATCCGCAGCTCAATGGAGTACTGCTCTCCCCTCCGGGCCGGTGCTCCTGCCTCACACCTAGCTCGTCTTCACGCTGGTGAAACCAAAGCGTTCAGAATCATTGGAATCTCCCGTGATGAAGCTACCTCCGAGGGCCTTTCACTTACTCACCGCAGGCAGGTTGGTGGTCTTTCTGTCTTCTACCGACTCCTCTCCGGCCTTGCTCCTCCAGCTCTCTCTGGGCTCAGTCCCCCAAATATTCCTACAGGTCGCACAAGATCTGCCTGCAACCCTCTTATGGTTAAACTGCCAAAATCAAGACTCTCTGCTCACCTTCACTCCTTCATTCCTCTTTTCTCCCGCCTCTGGAACAAACTCCCTCAATCTCTTCATTCCCACTCCTCCCTCCAGGTATTTAAAACAGCTGTTCACCACCATCTCTTATCTTCCCCCATCCAAAACCTTGATCTTTTCTACCCCCGCTAATTTCACCCCAAATCCACTTTTTTGAAATACCAACTTCTTTCCTGGAAGTCCTTGGTGTCCTTGTGTTTTATACTTATCCCACCCCCACCCCCTCCCCACCTTCCCAAGCCCTCTCCCTCCTACAGATCTCCCGATGTCCCTGCTCTCAAATGTTGTGTTTATGTGCTTCCCCGTCTCTCCCCATCTTGTCGACCGCTCCCCTTTTTATATACTTTTGTGGATATGAGGATTGTGTTTTTTTATTGTTTTATTGTGGACCCTCCTTCCTCCAGTTGTGTATAAAGGTCAAAGGTCGTGCCCGTAGTTATTTCACAAGCACCCACGTAGCCAATAATATATTTCCTCCTTGTTGACAGTTATTTCCTTATTCTGTGTAGTCGGGTAAGGCCTTGTCTTCCATTAATTTGACACTCCATTGCACTGCATTAAATAAGGTAGATCCCTCCGACATGGCATCTTCAAAGTGCCAGGTTTGCCAGGTTTGCTGCAATTGCCAACTGCATTTGTGCGGTTTTCTTCATTCGCCATTGCTGCCCTTTGGCTGGGGCTAGCTCAAATCGCCCCAAAACCACCATTAGCCACGAGGTAAGGTCGGGGAAGAAAGGCGTGTCTCCACCTCGTCATAGAGGGGAGGAGTGAACCAGCCCTTGCCGACCAACCCAGAACGAGGGGTTGGCTTTAGAGGGCGGAGAGAGAACGTTTGGGGGAGGTTCGCAAAAGGGTCAAGGGTGGGGCTTATACAACCCACGGGAGACGCCCCCCAAGAGAGTCGAGGAGGGAGGAGATCAGAACACAGACAAGCCTGAAGAGAGTCCTGCGAGTTTGTGAGCGAAGGAGAGAGAATCCGTCACGCCAGACCCCCCACCAGCAGCGTTGGCTCCACCAGGCAGCTCCGACCCGTTACCCCGCGCACACCACAGGATCGGTGGCATCGGCGGCCATCGAGGTCCAGCCCGACGTCCCGTGAGGGATCAAGCTCCAGCCAGCTCCGTGCCTTCCTCCCCTTCTCTGCCGTCCCAAACCATTCCAGTCCTTCCATTCCTGCCTGCAAATTCCCCATTCGTGTGAGTCCGTCTTTTGTTTGTTCTGTCCAGGGTATTAATTAAGACTGTAATAGGTAAGCTAGAATTTTCACTGTGTCCTTCTGGTCCGTCCCTCTTTCTGTCTTTATTTTATTATCTTTCCTTCTTCCTTGGTTTATTTTGGTCCTGTAAATAGTAATAAATTATATTCGTATTTCAAACCTTTTTTTGTCTTCTTCTTCTTCTTCACATCCGTCGTCTTTGTCTTTTCCAAATTGAATATCTGTGGCACGATTTGGCCAACGTTTAAGGAATCGGGTCTTAGTCATTGTTAACGGTTCGGGCCGCGGCGCCATCCACTCGGCTAATTAACATCTTATCCGCGGTCCGTAACAATTGGTGCCTGGGAGTGAGATTCGGACCTGAAGTGTGAATAGCGCGCTCAAAATTACGGGTGGCCCAAAATTTTGTTTTATTTAAAAATCTTAAATTTGGAAATCGTGCCATGGCTAGTCAAGGCGGCGGGATGCCTGTGGGGGAAATAGAAGAGGGGTTAGGAGTAACCCAGGACCAGGGGGAAGAAATGGAGGAGAGAAATGATGATGTGGTTGAGGAGGTTTCAGGCACGCAAGATGGCGCCCTCGCGCACGAGGTTGCGGGCGCGCAAAATGGCGCCTCGCACATGGCAACGGCGGCCGCGCCCACTGCACAAGTGGGAGGGATTGACATGCAGGCCCTCATTGCGCAGCTGCAGGCAGCTGTACAGATGAGTATGGGAAACCAAATTGGAGGTTTGGAAAACAGAATGAGGGCTGATAGTGAGAAAATGGAAAACAGAATGGGGGAGCGACTAGGAAATCAAATTGAGAGGCTAGGAAGCAAAATGGAGCGAATCAGCAAAATTGGGGACAGGATGGGTGACCGCATGCAAAAATGTGGGGAGACCATGGATCGCATGGTGGGCGAGAAGGTCCCAAGGGTGCACGACGAGGTAACGCGGATCGAGAAGCGCTGGTTGAGCGAAGCGGAGAAAAGCGCGGGTAAAATGACCGGGGTAGAAATCGCGACCCGGGGTATGGGGAAGCCGGCGACCGCTGAGGTACAAGTGGGAATTTTAATAAAGCCAGCGGTCGTTGAGGTGAATAAAGAAAGAGCAATAGTTATGGTTGAAATTGAAAAGACGACGGAGGTAGCCCGGGAATTGAAGGGAGAGATGGATAATGCTCAAAGTCCGTGCTCACATCACGATGCTGTGCGTAATAACCCAAATGAATATTTGCAGGTGTTGGTGCAGGGAGGAAGAAGAACCCCGAAGGTGTGATGGGCTGCATGTGGTGCCGGTAGATTTCGTAAAAGGGGGTTTGGCGCGAAGAGAATAGTCGCGCAATTGGGGTCAATATGGCCCCCGGGCGTTGGTGAAGGGTCCCGTGTGAGTGGAAATGGCGCGCGTGTGAAAAAAAAGTGTGCGTCAAGGGGTGAGCGTGTTACGGAGCGCGAGTGTGAAACCGAGTGCGAGCGAGAATGCACGTCGGGGTGTACGGAGAGTGAGTTGGTGGTAGCGCGAGTGCGAGAGAGCACATCGGAGCGTGAGTGTGAAACCGAGTGCGAGCGAGAATGCACGTCGGGGTGTACGGAGTGTGACACGGAGAATGAGTTGGTGGTAGCGCGAGTGCGAGGGAGCACATCGGAGCGCGGTAGTGGGTGGATGCAAGAGTGCACGCCCATGGTGAGTGTTACGGAGGACGTAACGGAGGAGAGGTGTGGACCGAGGGGTGCGAACGGCGAGTGTGCGCAAGAAGGTGCGCGGGAGGTGTGGTGTGTAACAGGGAGTGCGTTGGTGGAATGGACGGAGTGTGTGGGATGCACTGGAGGCGCCGAGACGCCAGGTTTTGTGAGTGTGAAACGGGTCGCGTATGCAAGTGAAGCATCGACGTTGACCGGGTTAGCAGTTAGGGTGACGGATAGCGGGCGCTCGGTGCGCGGAGCCCTTTGTTGGATGCGAAGCCTCGCGCGGGGCGCCCTTTGGCTTTGTTGGATGCGAAACCTCGCGCGGGGCGCCCTTTGGCTTTGTTGGATGCGAAGCCTCGCGCGGATCGATGCTGCGTCGCCCCGCTTCGGGGCATTGCGCACGATTCGGGCCTGGCCCCGCCCCGCACGGTCGAGTCCGGGCCTTGTCGGGCGAGGCGACCGGTCCGGTTCAAGGGCGAGTAGGAGGAAGCGGAACGGAGCCCCCTGGCGGGGACGGGGTTCCGACCGGGCGAGCCTCGGTCATCGGGCCCGGGACCGCAAGGTACCGAGCCGCGATGATGCGTGGAACCTCGGCCCGAGCATGCCTCCTCCCCAGAGTCGTGAATGCCGGACGGATCCAACTGCAGGCGACCAAACCACCCGAATTCATTGCTCGGCTTTGCGAAGCCGAGTTTTAATGATGTGACGACGCACCGAGGCTCAGATAAAGTGGACTGTGATGATGATGATAGTGTTTTTGATGCGAAATTTAGAAAAGTGAATAGAATTGGCAGTAATTGGAAAATTTTTGATTGGTTGCAATTTGATGAGCCAAATTGGTAGTGAGAGATACCCGATGTGGTGGGATGGCAACTCTGCCATCTCTCACAGCGGGGGCAAAGGAGCACTAGTTATGGGGTTTATGGCAGTGAAAACTAGCCCGGGAGGGTTAGGATATCGTGTGTAGGGACCTAGAGATTGACAATAGGTAACGGTAAGGTTTAGGTAGTGACAATGATACCTGTAGTGGGGACGCAGGTAGATTAGTTTGGATGATAATGACGAGGGAGCGCAATAAAGTAAGGGACGGCTGGGAAGCGCGAGTTTCAGAGGGGAGTAGTTAAATGAGATGATGCCGTGTGTGTGAGGATCGAAAGTGTATTGAGCAGGGTATGAGTAAATGATTGTGATTGTGAGTTGTATTGAGATTGCACAGGTTTGCGACTGAACAGGTGTATGGAGCAGTGTATGAGTGAGTGATGGTGATGTGTGTTGTGTTGACCCAAATGGTCCAGGGAGGAAGGAGGGTGCAGGTGGCACCAGGTGTGATTGCACAGGTGTGCAACAACAGGTGAATGGAGAACAGGTGTATGTAATAAATGGTCTGGAGTATATGGAGTATTGGAATGGATGGTCGTGGAGTGAGTATGGTGGAAACTGTGGAGTGGAGTGGATGGTGCGAAGGTGTGGATGGGGGAAAGGAGGATGGACCCCCATCACGAATACCCGGGGAGGGTAGTGTAAGTGTTAGGTAGCGGGTATAGGTAAATTGTGGTTGGATATTGGCATCTGTGGTGCGTGGTGGAAGAATGATGGTTGAACGGGTGCATTAGTGTTGTGGAAATGGCTGGGCGTGTGGCCTGTTAGTGTGTGTAGTTGGTTGAGCACTCCACCACTGTGAGGATGTCGGCCAGGTGAGGCCGCAGGTGGGCTCTGGGAGCCGGTAGAGTTGTTGTGGATGGGGCCCGAGGATCCGGAGGACGGACCCGGGTAGCCCAGTGCCAGAGGGCACCAAGGGGTGACAGAGCCAGGAGGGGCCTTCCCCAGTTAGATAGATTAGGGTGAGGAGCAGGTAAGCTCGGAGGCAACTACAGTGGTGGAGGTATGCAGGTGGGTAGACCTGCTGGGAGAGCTACACGACTCAGCCCTGAAATTGTGCAAGGGCACAGGGAGTTGCATCGGGGGAGTGAGACCCCAAATTGAGGAAGCACCACAGTTTGGTCAATGGGAATTTGGTTCTTAAAACCACATAGAGTAAGATGGCCAATGGTTTGGCAGGGAAAGACCCCGGGTAGTGTAAAGTGTGTTAAAGTCATCTAGAAGATAGTTAGGTTTGAAATCTCCTTGCACCATCTACATCCACTCACCTGAGGTAACGATGGTACTCCACACCATGCCATGGTTGTTTTTATTATTTTTATTGTGCAAATGTTTGGATTGTGAGACGCATCATGACGTGGGTGTGACATTGTGCTGATGTTCCATCTCTTCCTCCTTATGAGGATTGATGATGAATTGGTGATGGCAAATTTTGGCTAGAGGGATTGTGGGAACGAATTTGGTAGAGGGGAAATGTGGGGAAGACGTGACGACAGTGACGAATTTGTAAAGGTGTAAATTGTTGTAAATATGGGGTAGGGGCAAGGGTAGAGTAGGTGACAGGGGGGGTGACGTACGGTAGGGACGAGCTTTTCTCCGCTCCGTCTCCATATGCACCTCGCCTTGCATTGCCTTGTTTGATGTGTACCCTTGAGACCTTACCCCTCGCTCATCTGTCTTTCCCCCCCCCCTTGTCTCCCACACGAGGACTGTGCGCCACTGGGCGCCGAGGGGAGCGTGCGTGAGTCCGCCAATGGGCACCTGAAACTCTCGCAACCACAGCTGTCTGCATCGATGCACCACCTTATGGACCACATGTCTGTGGCTGAGCACCACTGATGGACCCCATGGGTTGGGGCATGGCCCCTCTGCTGGAACCGGCCATGAAGGCCCGAGATCTTGCTGGCGGACCTTGGTCACAGGGCACCTATGCCCCACAGGTGAACCACACTAGTCGGCCCTGTGGGCCATAAATAAATAAAAATGGACACGTTGGGTGCATTTTATTTTAATCCAAATAGGCCGCCAGCAAAGAAGGATGACAACAACTGGAAGAATACCAATAGCCAGCAGAGGGAGCCGAAGATGAAGACCAGCACCAGGGTTTGTTGTTTTTATTTTTATTGAACTGTGGTGACTGTGCACCGATTGGTGCTTGAGGGTGTTTTGGTGCGTTTTGGGTGCTTCATGGTGCGTCGATGCAGAGCAGACTGTCTCCCCTCCCCCAAAAGAACAATCACAGGTCCTGGGTTAGTATTGTAAATAAAAGTAGAGTCATTGTAAATAATGCGCCCCCACCGTAAATGTATAGTTTGAAGACAATTCCGCAATTCGGTTAGCTGTGGGCGTGAGTCTGTTAGGTAGGGTGCAATGGAGCAGCGGGACATATTTATTTATGTTTTAAAACTGTCACACTCAGGGTCAGGTTAAATGTAGAGGGAACTACACCTACGTGCCACACTAAAAGTAAAGGTAAGAGGCCCGGGACGTGCCTAAGAGGAGGAGGGTGCAGTGTTGTGGATATGAGGATTGTGTTTTTTTAATTGTTTTATTGTGGACCCTCCTTCCTCCAGTTGTGTATAAAGGTCAAAGGTCGTGCCCGTAGTTATTTCACAAGCACCCACGTAGCCAATAATAGATTTCCTCCTTGTTGACAGTTATTTCCTTATTCTGTGTAGTAGGGTAAGGCCTTGTCTTCCATTAATTTGACACTCCATTGCATTGCATTAAATAAGGTAGATCCCTCCGACATGGCATCTTCAAAGTGCCAGGTTTGCCAGGTTTGCTGCAATTGCCAACTGCATTTGGGCGGTTTTCTTCATTCGCCATTGCTGCCCTTTGGCTGGGGCTAGCTCGAATCGCCCCAAAACCACCATTAGCCACGAGGTAAGGTCGGGGAAGAAAGGCGTGTCTCCACCTCGTCATAGAGGGGAGGAGTGAACCAGCCCTTGCCGACCAACCCAGAACGAGGGGTTGGCTTTAGAGGGCGGAGAGAGAACGTTTGGGGGAGGTTCGCAAAAGGGTCAAGGGTGGGGCTTATATAACCCGTGGGAGACGCCCCCCAAGAGAGTCGAGGAGGGAGGAGATCAGAACACAGACAAGCCTGAAGAGAGTCCTGCGAGTTTGTGAGCGAGGGAGAGAGAACCCGTCACGCCAGACCCCCCACCAGCAGCGTTGGCTCCACCAGGCAGCTCCGACCCGTTAGCCCGCGCACACCACAGGATCGGTGGCATCGGCGGCCATCGAGGTCCAGCCCGACGTCCCGTGAGGGATCAAGCTCCAGCCAGCTCCGTGCCTTCCTCCCCTTCTCTGCCGTCCCAAACCATTCCAGTCCTTCCATTCCTGCCTGCAAATTCCCCATTCGTGTGAGTCCGTCTTTTGTTTGTTCTGTCCAGGGTATTAATTAAGACTGTAATAGGTAAGCTAGAATTTTCGCTGTGTCCTTCTGGTCCGTCCCTCTTTCTGTCTTTATTTTATTATCTTTCCTTCTTCCTTGGTTTCTTTTGGTCCTGTAAATAGTAATAAATTATATTCGTATTTCAAACCTTTTTTTGTCTTCTTCTTCTTCTTCACATCCGTTGTCTTTGTCTTTTCCAAATTGAATATCTGTGGCACGATTTGGCCCACGTTTAAGGAATCGGGTCTTAGTCATTGTTAACGGTTCGGGCGGCGGCGCCATCCGCTCGGCAAATTAACATCTTATCCGCGGTCCGTAACAATACTTTGTTTGTTTGTCTGTTTGATGTGTTTGTGTGATAAATGTTAGCTCTTTCACGAGCCTCGATTAAGTATTAAAAAAAAAAAAAAAAGCGAGAGGAACATTTTTTGTGGCCGTTTCATTTTGTCATAAATTCTGAAATCGATTATAAATCTAGACAAAGAACGCTCTAATACACTTGAAAATAAATACCGAAAAAAATCCGTTTTTGTTGAATTTATTCTTCTTCTTCTTCTGATTACTCTTCCTCCTCTTGTTTCAGAAATCGAAAAATCGAAGCGGCATACTGTCTTGCATTCAGTTGTCAAGTTTTATAACTATCAGCCAGTTGATAAGGAAGGAGTAGAAAAATATCAAAAAGTTAACGGACGGACGTTTCCGAACATCACTACACGGCTCATTTTATAAATCAATCTCTCTGAGAATCGCGATGACATGACCTAATAGTAATAACGATTGCTTTTGAAGGGAGAGATTTCGGGAGGGCACACGCGTGGTGTGCCCCCGGGGGGTTCATGGAAGGCACGCGCAGGGTGCGCCCCCTGGGGGTTCATGGAGGGCACGCGTGGGGTGTGCCCCTGGGGGGTTCATGGAGGGCACGCGTGGGGTGTGCTCCCGG
Organism: Myxine glutinosa; assembly: GCF_964187855.1. Taxonomy (NCBI): domain Eukaryota; kingdom Metazoa; phylum Chordata; class Myxini; order Myxiniformes; family Myxinidae; genus Myxine; species Myxine glutinosa. Next base: position 359,069,945 of record NC_136261.1, on the reverse strand, counting down.
GGGGTTCATGGAGGGCACACACAGGGTGCGCCCCCAGGGGGTTCATGGAGGGCACGCGCAGGGTGTGCCCAAAAGGGGTTCGTGGAGGGCACGCGCGGGTGTGCCCCAAGGGGGTTCATTGAGGGCACGCGTGGGGTGTGCCCCCGGGGGGTTCATGGAGGGCACGCGCGGGGTGTTCCCAAAAGGGGCTCATGGAGGGCATGCATGGCGTGTGCCTCCGGGGAGTTGATGGAGGGCACGCGCAGGGTGCGCCCCCTAGGGGTTCATGTAGGGCATGCGCAGGGTTCGCCCCCTAGGGGTTCATGGAGGGCACGCGCAGGGTGCGCCCCCTAGGGGTTCATGGAGGGCAGGCGCAGGGTGTGCCCCAAAGGGGCTCATGGAGGGCATGCGTGGGGTTTAAACCTCCAGGGAGTTGATGGAGGGCACGCACAGGGTGCGCCCCCTAGGGGTTCATGGAGGGCATGCGCAGGGTGCGGCCCCTAGGGGTTCATGGAGGGCACGCGCAGGGTGCGCCCCCTAGGGGTTCATGGAGGGCACGCGTGGGGTGTGCCCCCGGGGGGTTCATGGAGGGCATGCACAGGGTGTGCCCCCAGGGGGTTAATGGAGGGCACGCGCACGGTGCGCCCCAGGGGGGTTCATGGAGGGCATGCGCGGGGAGTGCCCCCAGGGGGTTCATGGAGGGCACGCGCAGGGTGTGCCCCCGGGGGGTTCATAGAGGGCACGCGCAGGGTGTGCCACAGGGGGTTCATGGAGGGCACGCGTGGCGTGTGCCCCAAGGGGGTTCATTGAGGGCACACACGGGGTGTGCCCCGGGGGGTTCATGGAGGGCATGCGCGGGGTGTGCTCCCAGGGGGTTCATGGAGGGCACGCGCAGGGTGTGCCCCCGGGGGGTTCATAGAGGGCACGCGCAGGGTGTGCCACAGGGGGGTTCATGGAGGGCACGCGCAGGGTGTGCCCCAAGGGGGTTCATTGAGGGCACGTGCGGGGTGTGCCCCCGGGGGGTTCATGGAGGGCATGCACAGGGTGTGCCCCCAGGGGGTTCATGGAGGGCACGCGCACGGTGCGCCCCCAGGGGGTTCATGGAGGGCATGCGAGGGGTGTGCCCCCAGGGGGTTCATGGAGGGCACGCGTGGGATGTGCCCCCGGGGGGTTCATAGAGGGCACGCGCAGGGTGTGCCCCAAAGGGGTTCGTGGAGGGCACGCGTGGGGTGTGCGCCAGGTTCATGGAGGGCACGCACGGGGTGTGCCCCAAGGGGGTTCATTGAGGGCACGTGCGGGGTGTGCCCCCGGGCGGTTCATGGAGGGCACGCGTAGAGTGTGCCCCCAGGGGGGTTCATTGAGGGCACGTGCGGGTTGTGCCCCCGGGGGGTTCATGGAGGGCACGCGCAGGGGTGCCCCCGGGGGGTTCATGGAGGGCACGCGCGGGGTGTGCCCCCAGGGGGTTCATGGAGGGCACACGCGGGTGTGCCCCCGGGGGGTTAATGGAGGGCACGCGCAGGGGTGCCCCCGGGGGGTTCATGGAGGGCACGCGCAGGGTGTGCCCCAAAGGGGTTCATGGAGGGCATGCGTGTGGTGTGCCTCCGGGAGGTTCATGGAGGGCACACGCAGGGTGTGCCCCAAAGGGGTTTAGGGAGGTTTGTATTCAGGAGGAATTCACGTTTGTGCTTTCTCTCTTTCTCTGTCCTGTCGCCTTCCCTCCGTTCAGCATCACATCAAACTCACACGAGTTTCCGTCATTGCAGAATTCCTTGAAGAATCCTCCGAAAGGAAACATTTGAAAAACTTTCCTTTAAAATTTTTCAGAAAGCCTCAAAAGCTGTTAGAATCAGGTCTCAAATTAGCAGTTTAATAAATATAAACGTGGAAAATGAAATTATGTTGATGGGAACTGCAGAAAATATTTGATTCCTGTCTAGTCTTATTGATTAACAGATAACAAGATGCAACACTCAGGGGTGTGTGTTCAGTTATCAAGCAGCTAGCTAGTGCTTCTACTTTCTTAACAATCCTCCTGAAGAAATTCTATCATTGAAACTCCATCTCACGATCAGCCATGATCTTTCATGGACAAACCACATTTGAAATTTGGCCTCCAAAGCCATCTGGGAATCCTCCGCCATACAAAGTCCTTCCTTGGCACATCTGAACTCATCTCTTTTGCTGACTCAAATCAAAATGTATCTCATGTACCCCTTGAGGAGGCATCAGGTACACCCTGGTGGTCCATGGACCCCTGGTTCAGAGCCGTGAACACAGGTAGTGACAGAAAGAAGACATTTGAACGAGCTTGAGAAGATTGATTGATTGTGTGCTCCGCCTGAAGGCAGATCCTTGGCTGCTGGGATCTTTGGGTGGTTTGCCATTGCCTTCCCAGCCGTTTGTCAGGGTAGGAATTTGTAATTTGTTCTGGGTGCCGGAGATAACTCGCATACTCTTCATGAAGGACACTGTGGGATCTTCAACGTCGACGAACTAATGCTAGCAGACGGGACAGCCGGCTTAAGCTCCATTCGCGGGACAGCACACTCAATGATGAATTACCTTCCTGTGAAACACCGGGATGACAGTTTGTAGCTGCCTCAGAATTCGAATTCAAGCGAGACAGCTGAGAGACGAGTGTGCGTACCTCAAAGAGTAGAGGGAATCCTCACAGATCTTCTTTTTTTTCACCTTTACGTCATTTTAGGAAAGGATTTTCCCTAAAATATTCTCGATGAGGCCATCACAAAATTCCTGAACAATTCCTTCCACCTTTCACAGTTGCTCCAGTCTCAAACAAACACTCCTCACCATCCCTCAAACAAACTCACCACTCCTCAAACAAACTCACCACTCCTCAAACAAACTCCTCACCACCCCTCAAACTCCTCACCACCCCTCAAACTAACTCCTCACCACACCTCAAACAAACTCCTCACCACCCCTCAAACAAACTCCTCACCACCCCTCAAACAAACTCCTCAGCAACCCTCAAACAAACTCCTCACCAATCCTCAAACAAACTCCTCACCACACCTCAAACAACCTCCTCAGCAACCCTCAAACAAACTCCTCAGCAATCTCAAACAAACTCCTCACCACCCCTCAAACAAACTCCTCACCACCCCTCAAACAAAGTCCTCGCCAACCCTCAAACAAACGCCTCGCCATCCCTCAAACAAACGCCTCGCCATCCCTCAAACAAACTCCTCAGCAACCCACAAACAAACTCCTCAGCAATCTCAAACAAACTCCTCACCACCCCTCAAACAAACTCCTCACCACCCCTCAAACAAAGTCCTCGCCAACCCTCAAACAAACGCCTCGCCATCCCTCAAACAAACTCCTCACCATCCCTCAAACAAACGCCTCACCATCCCTCAAACAACCTCCTCAGCAACCTTCAAACAAACTCCTCACCACCCCTCAAACAAAGTCCTCACGACCCCTCAAACAAACTCCTCGCCATCCCTCAAACAAACTCCTCACCACCCCTCAAACAAACTCCTCACCATCCCTCAAACAAACGCCTCGCCATCCCTCAAACAAACGCCTCGCCATCCCTCAAACAAACTCCTCGCCATCCCTCAAAAAAACTCCTCGCCATCCTTCAAAAAAACTCCTCGCCATCCCTCAAACAAACTCACCACCCCACAAAGAAACTCCTCACCAACCCTCAAACAAACTCCTCACCACTCCTCAAACAAACTCCTCACCACCCTTCAAACTCCTCGCCATCAAACAAACTCCTCGCCATCCCTCAAGCAAACTCCTCGCCATCCCTCAAGCAAACTCCTCGCCATCCCTCAAGCAAACTCCTCGCCATCCCTCAAACAAACCCCTCGCCATCCCTCAAACAAACTCCTCGCCATCCCTCAAGCAAACTCCTCGCCATCCCTCAAGCAAACTCCTCGCCATCCCTCAAGCAAACTCCTCGCCATCCCTCAAACAAACTCCTCACCATCCCTCAAGCAAACTCCTCGCCATCCCTCAAACTAACCCCCCGCCATCCCTCAAACAAACTCCTCGCCATCCCTCAAACAAACTCCTCGCCATCCCTCAAGCAAACTCCTCGCCATCCCTCAAGCAAACTCCTCGCCATCCCTCAAGCAAACTCCTCGCCATCCCTCAAGCAAACTCCTCGCCATCCCTCAAACCAACCCCTCGCCATCCCTCAAACTAACCCCCCGCCATCCCTCAAACAAACTCCTCGCCATCCCTCAAACAAACTCCTCGCCATCCCTCAAGCAAACTCCTCGCCATCCCTCAAGCAAACTCCTCGCCATCCCTCAAGCAAACTCCTCGCCATCCCTCAAGCAAATTCCTCGCCATCCCTCAAACCAACCCCTCGCCATCCCTCAAAAAAACTCCTCGCCATCCCTCAAACAAACGCCTCGCCATCCCTCAAGCAAACTCCTCGCCATCCCTCAAACAAACGCCTCACCATGCCTCAAGCAAACGCCTCGCCATGCCTCAAGCAAACTCCTCGCCATCCCTCAAGCAAACCCCTCGCCATCCCTCAACCAAACCCCTCACCATCCCTCAAACAAACTCCTCGCCATCCCTCAAGCAAACTCCTCGCCATCCCTCAAACAAACTCCTCGCCATCCCTCAAGCAAACTCCTCGCCATCCCTCAAGCAAACTCCTCGCCATCCCTCAAGCAAACTCCTCGCCATCCCTCAAACAAACCCCTCGCCATCCCTCAAACAAACTCCTCGCCATCCCTCAAGCAAACTCCTCGCCATCCCTCAAACAAACCCCTCGCCATCCCTCAAACAAACTCCTCGCCATCCCTCAAGCAAACTCCTCGCCATCCCTCAAGCAAACTCCTCGCCATCCCTCAAGCAAACTCCTCGCCATCCCTCAAACTAACCCCTCGCCATCCCTCAAGCAAGCTCCTCGCCATCCCTCAAGCAAACTCCTCGCCATCCCTCAAACAAACCCCCCGCCATCCCTCAACCAAACTCCTCGCCATCCCTCAAACAAACTCCTCGCCATCCCTCAAGCAAACTCCTCGCCATCCCTCAAGCAAACTCCTCACCATCCCTCAAACAAACTCACCACTCCTCAAACAAACTCACCACTCCTCAAACAAACTCCTCACCACCCCTCAAACTCCTCACCACCCCTCAAACTAACTCCTCGCCATCCCTCAAACAAAGTCCTCACGACCCCTCAAACAAACTCCTCGCCATCCCTCAAACAAACTCCTCACCACCCCTCAAACAAACTCCTCACCATCCCTCAAACAAACGCCTCGCCATCCCTCAAACAAACGCCTCGCCATCCCTCAAACAAACTCCTCGCCATCCCTTAAAAAAACTCCTCGCCATCCTTCAAAAAAACTCCTCGCCATCCCTCAAACAAACTCACCACCCCACAAAGAAACTCCTCACCAACCCTCAAACAAACTCCTCACCACTCCTCAAACAAACTCCTCACCACCCCTCAAACTCCTCGCCATCAAACAAACTCCTCGCCATCCCTCAAGCAAACTCCTCGCCATCCCTCAAGCAAACTCCTCGCCATCCCTCAAGCAAACTCCTCGCCATCCCTCAAACAAACTCCTCGCCATCCCTCAAGCAAACTCCTCGCCATCCCTCAAGCAAACTCCTCGCCATCCCTCAAGCAAACTCCTCGCCATCCCTCAAACAAACCCCTCGCCATCCCTAAAACAAACTCCTCGCCATCCCTCAAGCAAACTCCTCGCCATCCCTCAAGCAAACTCCTCGCCATCCCTCAAGCAAACTCCTCGCCATCCCTCAAACAAACTCCTCACCATCCCTCAAACAAATTCCTCTCCATCCCTCAAGCAAACTCCTCGCCATCCCTCAAACTAACCCCCCGCCATCCCTCAAACAAACTCCTCGCCATCCCTCAAACAAACTCCTCGCCATCCCTCAAGCAAACTCCTCGCCATCCCTCAAGCAAACTCCTCGCCATCCCTCAAGCAAACTCCTCGCCATCCCTCAAGCAAACTCCTCGCCATCCCTCAAACCAACCCCTCGCCATCCCTCAAACTAACCCCCCGCCATCCCTCAAACAAACTCCTCGCCATCCCTCAAACAAACTCCTCGCCATCCCTCAAGCAAACTCCTCGCCATCCCTCAAGCAAACTCCTCGCCATCCCTCAAGCAAACTCCTCGCCATCCCTCAAGCAAACTCCTCGCCATCCCTCAAACCAACCCCTCGCCATCCCTCAAAAAAACTCCTCGCCATCCCTCAAACAAACGCCTCGCCATCCCTCAAGCAAACTCCTCGCCATCCCTCAAACAAACGCCTCACCATGCCTCAAGCAAACGCCTCGCCATGCCTCAAGCAAACTCCTCGCCATCCCTCAAGCAAACCCCTCGCCATCCCTCAACCAAACCCCTCGCCATCCCTCAAACAAACTCCTCGCCATCCCTCAAGCAAACTCCTCGCCATCCCTCAAACAAACTCCTCGCCATCCCTCAAGCAAACTCCTCGCCATCCCTCAAGCAAACTCCTCGCCATCCCTCAAGCAAACTCCTCGCCATCCCTCAAACAAACCCCTCGCCATCCCTCAAACAAACTCCTCGCCATCCCTCAAGCAAACTCCTCGCCATCCCTCAAACAAACCCCTCGCCATCCCTCAAACAAACTCCTCGCCATCCCTCAAGCAAACTCCTCGCCATCCCTCAAGCAAACTCCTCGCCATCCCTCAAGCAAACTCCTCGCCATCCCTCAAACTAACCCCTCGCCATCCCTCAAGCAAACTCCTCGCCATCCCTCAAACAAACTCCTCACCACCCCTCAAACAAACTCCTCAGCAACCCTCAAACAAACTCCTCACCAATCCTCAAACAAACTCCTCACCACACCTCAAACAACCTCCTCAGCAACCCTCAAACAAACTCCTCAGCAATCTCAAACAAACTCCTCACCACCCCTCAAACAAACTCCTCACCACCCCTCAAACAAAGTCCTCGCCAACCCTCAAACAAACTCCTCACCATCCCTCAAACAAACGCCTCACCATCCCTCAAACAACCTCCTCAGCAACCCTCAAACAAACTCCTCAGCAACCTTCAAACAAACTCCTCACCACCCCTCAAACAAAGTCCTCACCACCCCTCAAACAAACTCCTCGCCATCCCTCAAACAAACTCCTCACCACCCCTCAAACAAACTCCTCGCCATCCCTCAAACAAACGCCTCGCCATCCCTCAAACAAACGCCTCGCCATCCCTCAAGCAAACTCCTCGCCATGCCTCAAAAAATCTCCTCGCCATCCCTCAAGCAAACTCCTCGCCATCCCTCAAGCAAACTCCTCGCCACCCCTCAAGCAAACTCCTCGCCATCCCTCAAACAAACTCCTCGCCATGCCTCAAAAAATCTCCTCGCCATCCCTCAAGCAAACTCTTCGCCATCCCTCAAGCAAAATCCTCGCCATCCCTCAAGCAAACTACTCACCATCCCTGAAGCAAACTCCTCGCCATCCCTGAAGCAAACTCCTCGCCATCCCTCAAACAAACTCCTCGCCATCCCTCAAGCAAACTCCTCGCCATCCCTCAAACTCCTCGCCATCCCTCAAGCAAACGCCTCGGCATCCCTCAACCAAACCCCTCGCCATCCCTCAAGCAAACGCCTCGCCATCCCTCAAGCAAACTCCTCGCCATCCCTCAAGCAAACTCCTCGCCATCCCTCAAACAAACGCCTCGCCATCCCTCAAACAAACGCCTCGCCATCCCTCAAACAAACTCCTCGCCATCCCTCAAGCAAACCCCTCGCCATCCCTCAAACAAACGCCTCGCCATGCCTCAATCAAAATCCTCGCCATCCCTCAAGCAAACTCCTCGCCATCCCTCAAACAAATGCCTCGCTATCCCTCAAGCAAACTCCTCGCCATCCCTCAAACAAACTCCTCGCCATTCCTCAAGCAAACGCCTCGCCATGCCTCAAACAAACCCCTCGCCATCCCTCAAGCAAACCCCTCGCCATCCCTCAACCAACCCCCTCGCCATCCCTCAAACAAACTCCTCGCCATCCCTCAAGCAAACTCCTCGCCATCCCTCAAACAAACTCCTCGCCATCCCTCAAGCAAACTCCTCGCCATCCCTCAAGCAAACTCCTCGCCATCCCTCAAACAAACTCCTCGCCATCCCTCAAACAAACCCCTCGCCATCCCTCAAACAAACTCCTCGCCATCCCTCAAGCAAACTCCTCGCCATCCCTCAAACAAACCCCTCGCCATCCCTCAAACAAACTCCTCGCCATCCCTCAAGCAGCCTTCTCGCCATCCCTCAAGCAAACTCCTCGCCATCCCTCAAGCAAACTCCTCGCCATCCCTCAAACTAACCCCTCGCCATCCCTCAAGCAAACTCCTCGCCATCCCTCAAGGAAACTCCTCACCATCCCTCAAACAAACCCCCCGCCATCCCTCAACCAAACTCCTCGCCATCCCTCAAACAAACCCCTCGCCATCCCTCAAGCAAACTCCTCGCCATCCCTCAAGCAAACTCCTCGCCATCCCTCAAGCAAACTCCTCGCCATCCCTCAAGCAAACCCCCCGCCATCCCTCAAAAAAACTCCTCGCCATCCCTCAAACAAACGCCTCGCCATCCCTCAAGCAAACTCCTCGCCATCCCTCAAACAAACTCCTCGCCATCCCTCAAGCAAACGCCTCGCCATGCCTCAAGCAAACTCCTCGCCATCCCTCAAGCAAACTCCTCGCCATCCCTCAACCAAACCCCTCGCCATCCCTCAAGCAAACACCTCGCCATCCCTCAAGCAAACTCCTCGCCATCCCTCAAGCAAACTCCTCGCCATCCCTCAAACAAAAGCCTCGCCATGCCTCAATCAAAAGCCTCACCATCCCTCAAGCAAACTCCTCGCCATCCCTCAAACCAACCCCTCGCCATCCCTCAAACAAACTCCTCGCCATCCCTCAAGCAAACTCCTCGCCATCCCTCAAACAAACTCCTCGCCATCCCTCAAGCAAACTCCTTGCCATCCCTCAAGCAAACTCCTCGCCATCCCTCAAACAAACCCCTCGCCATCCCTCAAACAAACTCCTCGCCATCCCTCAAGCAAACTCCTCGCCATCCCTCAAACAAACCCCTCACCATCCCTCAAACAAACACCTCGCCATCCCTCAAACAAACTCCTCGCCATCCCTCAAGCAAACTCCTCACCACCCCTCAAACTCCTCACCACACCTCAAACAACCTCCTCAGCAACCCTCAAACAAACTCCTCAGCAATCTCAAACAAACTCCTCACCACCCCTCAAACAAACTCCTCACCACCCCTCAAACAAAGTCCTCGCCATCCGTCAAGCAAACTCTTCGCCATCCCTCAAGCAAACTCCTCGCCATCCCTCAAGCAAAATCCTCGCCATCCCTCAATCAAACTACTCGCCATCCCTCAAGCAAACTCCTCGCCATCCCTCAAACAAACTCGTCGCCATCCCTCAAGCAAACTCCTCGCCATCCCTCAAGCAAACTCCTCGCCATCCCTCAAGCAAACTCCTCGCCATCCTTCAAGCAAACCCCTCGCCATCCCTCAGAAAAACTCCTCGCCATCCCTCAAACAAACACCTCGCCATCCCTCAAACAAACTCCTCGCCATCGCTCAAGCAAACTCCTCGCCATCCCTCAAACAAACGCCTCGCCATGCCTCAATCAAACTCCTCGCCATCCCTCAAGCAAACTCCTCGCCATCCCTCAAACAAACCCCTCGCCATCCCTCAAACAAACTCCTCGCCATCCCTCAAACAAACTCCTCGCCATCCCTCAAACAAACTCCTCACCATCCCTCAAGCAAACTCCTCGCCATCCCTCAAGCAAACTCCTCGCCATCCCTCAAGCAAACTCCTCGCCATCCCTCAAGCAAACACCTCGCCATCCCTCAAGCAAACTCCTCGCCATCGCTCAAGCAAACCCCTCGCCATCCCTCAAACAAACCCCTCGCCATCCCTCAAACAAACCCCTCGCCATCCCTCAAGCAAACTCCTCGCCATCCCTCAAGCAAACCCCTCGCCATCCCTCAAGCAAACTCCTCGTCATCCCTCAAGCAAACCCCTCGCCATCCCTCAAGCAAACTCCTCGCCATCCCTCAAGCAAACTCCTCGCCATCCCTCGAACAAACCCCTCGCCATCCCTCAAACAAACTCCTCGCCATCCCTCAAACAAACTCCTCGCCATCCCTCAAGCAAACTCCTCGCCATCCCTCAAGCAAACTCCTCGCCATCCCTCAAGCAAACTCCTCGCCATCCCTCAAACAAACCCCTCGCCATCCCTCAAACAAACTCCTCGCCATCCCTCAAGCAAACTCCTCGCCATCCCTCAAGCAAACCCCTCGCCATCCCTCAAACTCCTCGCCATCCCTCAAACAAACTCCTCGCCATCCCTCAAGCAAACTCCTCGCCATCCCTCAAACAAACTCCTCACCATCCCTCAAACAAACTCCTCGCCATCCCTCAAGCAAACTCCTCGCCATCCCTCAAGCAAACTCCTCGCCATCCCTCAAGCAAACTCCTCGCCATCCCTCAAGCAAACTCCTCGCCATCCCTCAAGCAAACTCCTCGCCATCCCCTCAAGCAAACTCCTCGCCATTCCTCAAGCAAACTCCTCGCCATGCCTCAAGCAAACTCCTCGCCATCCCTCAAGCAAACTCCTCGCCATCTCTCAAGCAAACTCCTCGCCATGCCTCAAGCAAACCCCTCGCCATCCCTCAAGCAAACTCCTCGCCATACCTCAAACAAACTCCTCGCCATATCTTAAAAAAAACTCCTCGCCATCCCTCAAACAAATTCCGCCCATCCCTCAAGCAAACTCCTCGCCATCCCTCAAGCAAACTCCTCGCCATCCCTCAAACAAACTCCTCGCCATCCCTCAAACAAACTCCTCGCCATCCCTCAAACAAACTCCTCGCCATCCCTCAAACAAACTCCTCGCCATCCCTCAAGCAAACTCCTCACCATCCCTCAAGCAAACTCCTCGCCATCCCTCAAGCAAACTCCTCGCCATCCCTCAAGCAAACTCCTCGCCATCCCTCAAGCAAACTCCTCGCCATCCCTCAAGCAAACTCCTCGCCATCCCTCAAGCAAACTCCTCGCCATCCCTCAAACAAATTCCGCCCATCCCTCAAGCAAACTCCTCACCATCCCTCAAACAAACTCCTCGCCATCCCTCAAACAAACTCCTCGCCATCCCTCAAACAAACTCCTCGCCATCCCTCAAGCAAACACCTCGCCATCCCTCAAGCAAACTCCTCGCCATCGCTCAAGCAAACCCCTCGCCATCCCTCAAACAAACCCCTCGCCATCCCTCAAACAAACCCCTCGCCATCCCTCAAGCAAACTCCTCGCCATCCCTCAAGCAAACCCCTCGCCATCCCTCAAGCAAACTCCTCGTCATCCCTCAAGCAAACCCCTCGCCATCCCTCAAGCAAACTCCTCGCCATCCCTCAAGCAAACTCCTCGCCATCCCTCGAACAAACCCCTCGCCATCCCTCAAACAAACTCCTCGCCATCCCTCAAACAAACTCCTCGCCATCCCTCAAGCAAACTCCTCGCCATCCCTCAAGCAAACTCCTCGCCATCCCTCAAGCAAACTCCTCGCCATCCCTCAAACAAACCCCTCGCCATCCCTCAAACAAACTCCTCGCCATCCCTCAAGCAAACTCCTCGCCATCCCTCAAGCAAACCCCTCGCCATCCCTCAAACTCCTCGCCATCCCTCAAACAAACTCCTCGCCATCCCTCAAGCAAACTCCTCGCCATCCCTCAAACAAACTCCTCACCATCCCTCAAACAAACTCCTCGCCATCCCTCAAGCAAACTCCTCGCCATCCCTCAAGCAAACTCCTCGCCATCCCTCAAGCAAACTCCTCGCCATCCCTCAAGCAAACTCCTCGCCATCCCTCAAGCAAACTCCTCGCCATCCCCTCAAGCAAACTCCTCGCCATTCCTCAAGCAAACTCCTCGCCATGCCTCAAGCAAACTCCTCGCCATCCCTCAAGCAAACTCCTCGCCATCCCTCAAGCAAACTCCTCGCCATGCCTCAAGCAAACCCCTCGCCATCCCTCAAGCAAACTCCTCGCCATACCTCAAACAAACTCCTCGCCATATCTTAAAAAAAACTCCTCGCCATCCCTCAAACAAATTCCGCCCATCCCTCAAGCAAACTCCTCGCCATCCCTCAAGCAAACTCCTCGCCATCCCTCAAACAAACTCCTCGCCATCCCTCAAACAAACTCCTCGCCATCCCTCAAACAAACTCCTCGCCATCCCTCAAACAAACTCCTCGCCATCCCTCAAGCAAACTCCTCACCATCCCTCAAGCAAACTCCTCGCCATCCCTCAAGCAAACTCCTCGCCATCCCTCAAGCAAACTCCTCGCCATCCCTCAAGCAAACTCCTCGCCATCCCTCAAGCAAACTCCTCGCCATCCCTCAAACAAATTCCGCCCATCCCTCAAGCAAACTCCTCACCATCCCTCAAACAAACTCCTCGCCATCCCTCAAACAAACTCCTCGCCATCCCTCAAACAAACTCCTCGCCATCCCTCAAGCAAACTCCTTGCCATCCCTCAAGCAAACTCCTCGCCATCCCTCAAGCAAACTCCTCGCCATCCCTCAAACAAACCCCTCGCCATCCCTCAAACAAACTCCTCGCCATCCCTCAAGCAAACTCCTCGCCATCCCTCAAGCAAACCCCTCGCCATCCCTCAAACTCCTCGCCATTCCTCAAACAAACTCCTCGCCATCCCTCAAACAAACTCCTCACCATCCCTCAAACAAACTCCTCGCCATCCCTCAAGCAAACTCCTCGCCATCCCTCAAGCAAACTCCTCGCCATCCCTCAAGCAAACTCCTCGCCATCCCTCAAGCAAACTCCTCGCCATCCCCTCAAGCAAACTCCTCGCCATTCCTCAAGCAAACTCCTCGCCATGCCTCAAGCAAACTCCTCGCCATCCCTCAAGCAAACTCCTCGCCATCCCTCAAGCAATCTCCTCGCCATTCCTCAAGCAAACCCCTCGCCATCCCTCAAGCAAACTCCTCGCCATCCCTCAAACAAACTCCTCGCCATATCTAAAAAAAAACTCCTCGCCATCCCTCAAACAAATTCCGCCCATCCCTCAAGCAAACTCCTCGCCATCCCTCAAGCAAACTCCTCGCCATCCCTCAAACAAACTCCTCGCCATCCCTCAAACAAACTCCTCGCCATCCCTCAAACAAACTCCTCGCCATCCCTCAAGCAAACTCCTCGCCATCCCTCAAGCAAACTCCTCGCCATCCCTCAAGCAAACTCCTCGCCATCCCTCAAGCAAACTCCTCGCCATCCCTCAAGCAAACTCCTCGCCATCCTTCAAGCAAACCCCTCGCCATCCCTCAAGCAAACGCCTCGCCATCCCTCAAGCAAACTCCTCGCCATGCCTCAAGCAAACTCCTCGCCATCCCTCAAGCAAACTCCTCGCCATCCCTCAAGCAAACTCTTCGCCATGCCTCAAGCAAACTCCTCGCCATCCCTCAAGCAAACTCCTCGCCATCCCTCAAACAAACTCCTCGCCATATCTAAAAAAAAGCTCCTCGCCATCCCTCAAACAAATTCCGCCCATCCCTCAAGCAAACTCCTCGCCATCCCTCAAACAAACTCCTCGCCATCCCTCAAACAAACTCCTCGCTATCCCTCAAAGAAACTCCTCGCCATCCCTCAAACAAACACCTCGCCATATCTCAAAAAAACTCCTCGCTATCCCTCAAAGAAACTCCTCGCCATCCCTCAAACAAATTCCGCCCATCCCTCAAGCAAACACTTCCCCAAATCCTCAAACAGACTCCTCCTCATCCCTCAAATAAACTCCTCCCCATCCTTCAAACAGACGCCTCCCCATCCCTCAAGCAAAGTATTCCGCATCCCTCAAGCAAACTCCACCCCGTCCTTCAAACAATCTGTCCCATCCCTCAAACAAACTCCTGTCCACCATACGGTCTCCACTCCCACCATCATCACTTCTTCATCCCTTGGTCTCCCCGCCACGTCTCCACCCCTCGCCCTCGGTCTCTCTCCCCACCCCACGATCTTCTCCCTGCCCCACAGTCTCCTCCCACAATCCTCTCTCCACCAATACAAACCGATCTCCCTTCAGCATTTCACTCCAGATTCTTTCTTCCTCCCCATCCCATCCCGCCCGTTTCTCCTCCCCCAACGCCAACCCCCACCCGTGTTGCCTCGTCGCGGCCTCACTCCTCAGCCCCGGCATGGCGGTGCGTGGTAGTTCCATGGAGGAGTTTGACGTGGTGAGGGTGAAAGTGAAGGTGAGAATCCTCCTCACTAAATCCTCACCCTCACCTCAGGAGGCCAAAGACTCCCTCTGTCCTCCCTTCCCAAACTCCCCGCGAAATCCGTCTCTCCGGGTGCGCCCGTCCGTCGGTTTGTCCAACTCGCTCTGTGTGTTCTTTCTTACGCATTGTCTGTGTTTTGTCCTCCTGTCACTGCTGCCAACTACACCTCTCCGTCTTGTCTGCGGCAGATTCTCCATTACGCGCTAGTCAAACGTAATCTACTCAGTACTACCGGTTTATCGTTTTCCTGTGAATGGATCATGTCTTGTCATTGTTGAAAAATGGATACAAAATGTCACTGAGCGCATCGACCTGCTGTTCGTTGCTAAATAATTAGCACTGCATTACTGTACGTACAGTGCACTGTACATCCACGTATTCACAGGTAATTGTAATGTTGTTCTTTCACCCAGGCCACGAAACCCGAAGTCGATTGGAGTTGATCCTTTATCATCTAGTGAAATAACCCTGTAGGTTTTATTATGGCGTTAATGGGACGTGGAGGTCTGAGTTGGGGTGTACAGTGTTTGGTGCACTCACGTGACCTAGGGCCTTGCGTGTGGGTCCACATGCTACATGACGTCATCCAGATCGATATTGGTTACTGCGCAATGGTGGATCACATCAATAAGGATGGAGGATCCCATTTGATCCTACAAGAAGCTCGGTCTTGATGCACACAGAAATGAAGGAACCACCACCAACTGGTGCACTCATGTGACCCAGGGCCTTGTGTGTGAGTCCACATGCTACATGACGTCATCCAGATCGATATTGGTTACTGCGCAACGGTGGATCACATCAATAAGGATGGAGGATCCCATTTGATCCCACAAGAAGCTCGGTCTTGATGCACACAGAAATGAAGGAACCACCACCAACTGGTGCACTCATGTGACCCAGGGCCTTGTGTGTGGGTCCACATGCTACATGACGTCATCCAGATCGATATTGGTTACTGCGCAACGGTGGATCACATCAATAAGGATGGAGGATCCCATTTGATCCTACAAGAAGCTCGGTCTTGATGCACACAGAAATGAAGGAACCACCACCAACTGGTGTACTCATGTGACCCAGGGCCTTGCGTGTGGGTCCACATGCTACATGACGTCATCCAGATCGATATTGGTTACTGTGCAACGGTGGATCACAACAATAAGGATGGAGGATCCCATTTGATCCTACAAGAAGCTCGATCTTGATGCACACAGAAATGAAGGAACCACCACCAACTGGTGCACTCATGTGACCCAGGGCCTTGCGTGTGGGTCCACATGCTACATGACGTCATCCAGATCGATATTGGTTACTGCGCAACGGTGGATCACAACAATAAGGATGGAGGATCCCATTTGATCCTACAAGAAGCTCGGTCTTGATGCACACAGAAATGAAGGAACCACCACCAACTGGTGCACTCATGTGACCCAGACCCTTGCGTGTGGGTCCACATGCTACATGACGTCATCCAGATCGATATTGGTTACTGCGCAACGGTGGATCACATCAATAAGGATGGCGGATCCCATTTGATCCTACAAGAAGCTCGGTCTTGATGCACACAGAAATGAAGGAACCACCACCAACTGGTGCACTCATGTGACCCAGGGCCTTGTGTGTGGGTCCACATGCTACATGACGTCATCCAGATCGATATTGGTTACTGCGCAACGGTGGATCACATCAATAAGGATGGAGGATCCCATTTGATCCTACAAGAAGCTCGGTCTTGATGCACACAGAAATGAAGGAACCACCACCAACTGGTGCACTCATGTGACCCAGGGCCTTGCGTGTCGGTCCACATGCTACATGACGTCATCCACATCGATATTGGTTACTGCGTAACAGTGGATCACATCAATAAGGATGGAGGATCCCATTTGATCCTACAAGAAGCGTGGTCTTGATGCACACAGAAATTAAGGAACCACCACCAACTGGTGCACTCATGTGACCCAGGGCCTTGCGTGTCGGTCCACATGCCACATGACGTCATCCAGATCGATATTGGTTACTGCGTAACAGTGGATCACATCAATAAGGATGGAGGATCCCATTTGATCCTACAAGAAGCGTGGTCTTGATGCACACAGGGCTTGGCGTTTCGACCGCCGAGTGGTCTTCAGCCGAGACTGTCCACCGAAAAACAGCTCGTCAGGTCAGATTTACGTCCACACCAAAAGGGTGGCATGCTCCGAGATCCAGCACCTCCCTGGATGTATTGTTCCAGAACGGCGGTTTTCAGTAAAAAACAAAACTTGTCAGATTCTGAAGTTTGACGAGATGACCGGTTGGACCTGGTTTCCACGTATCTTCCATAATGGTGGAACTTTCCCCCTTTTTGTTAAATTTCCCCACCTTACGTGAGTTTCATGCCCATTAGAACTCGCATAAATTGAGAAAATTTACCAAAAAAGGGGGAAAGTTCTACCATTTAGGTTTAGGGTCTACCATGTAATACTGGTACCCCAACCTAATTCCTAATTCCTGCACTGTCCACGATTGGTTCTCAAGCAGCAACTTTGATGACTTGCCATGGGCTTCCTGATACTCAGTGAAGCGTATGGCAATTTGTATCTACCACCTATCTAGCTGCATACCTAATACCCTGGCAGGAAAACTAATCATCCAAACAATATCCCTGTGCTTTGTATGTCTAAAGGGCCTTCGACATATTACGTATCCAGAATGGGCCAAATATATTTTCTGACCTCCTCTCTGCCCTCGTGTGGATTTCCTTTCTACCCTTGTACACTACCTCTTTTCCCCTCTCTCCAATCCCCATACGCCTTCCATATTTGTCCCTGATCAAAATTATTTTTTCCGGCATTCCTCCTCCCAGCAATTGGATCTGGAGCCATCACAAATAAATGAAAGTAGGTGGCAGCCACATGTTCCAAGTTAATTTGGTGAATGCTGATGGCATATATTAAACGCGTTACCGACCATTACATTACGTATAATATGTTCAGACAGGATTTTTGTCTTGAGAATGTCTTGGACAAGAACGCAAAATCCCTTTTTTGAAGAATGCAGCATTCGATATTCAGCGCAATGAAGGGAAGGCAGGGAGGACAACCGGATTAGTACTTTTTATCAATAAGGGAACGCGGGGGTCTTTCATAAATTGTACCGTGTCGATTTGTCCATTGTCTACTTGTGTTATTGTAGTTCTGAAAAAGTATGCTAATGTTGCCTAATGTCCTTGTCCAGAGTGTGATGTACATCTCCACGAGTTGGAGATGCTCCCGCCCGCATCTTAGCCTATTTCGGTCCACTGCAAGATGAAGGCCTCCCTCGACTTATGATAGAGGGTTTTGGCATCCTCAACATGTTTACTAAGTACGGGTTTGCAAGAGTGACCAGCCAGCCATAGCAGTTCAATCCACACCAAATATTGGAGAAGGAGACGGACCTGTTTGTCAGTTGTCCCATCATCATTCATCATCATCATCATCATCATCATTCGATGAGGGAGCTATGGCATATATGTGTATGTATGTATCATCTACCCCTCCGAGAGGATTTGACCTAGGAAGCTGAAATTTTCAGGAATTCATGAGGGCATCCTGATGTTGTACCTGTGCAAGTTTCGTTTTATTCCATCAAGTTTTGAAATTCGCCCACATTGGCATTTTCTTCCTTTGGGTGGGGGGAGGTCACACTTATAAGAAGGCCTAATTCGTGAAAATGTAAGCAGTACGCATGTTTTTGCTTCGCATATGTTACTTGTGTTTTTTTTGGGGGGTGGGGGGGGGGAGCGATTGAGGCAGCAGTCTGTTGCCTATACACCACCCAAATAAAGGGACGTGTCAGAAAAACGTGTTGCACGCTTGGAGAAAGATCACCTGTAGGACGGCTACTCTGCGAGTAACTACAAAGGTTATAAGCAGCTATTGTAACAACTGGCTGTCTTTTCTCACTGTTGCATCGCTCTCTTCTTTTGAACAGAAATATGACGAATCTTCACAGCCCGAGGCGCGCTCTTTCTCTGTGGACCCTCAGATCACCTCCTTGGATGTGCTGCAGCATATCCTCGTGCGTGCTTTTCAGCTCAGTGGGTAAGTGGCACGTTGCGCTCCTTTTATGAACTATCACGGAATCGTTTTGGGTTCCAGAGCTATGAATGGCACGCTGCAAGTTGACTTCTTTTTGGGGGATTTGTTCAGCAAAATATGAAGGATTTTAATGAACATTTCGGTTATTTGACTTTGGACACCGTGACTAGAACAAGCCCAGATAAGGTTGGCTAGTTTGGTCAACTTTTCTGGTAACCAGAGTGTTGAACAGCATATTGTGACATTACAATGGTAAACTAGATAAGTTAGTTCAGTTTATTGAACCGCTAGCCATTGGTCTGGCACGATGGCCCAGAGGCCTCTGAGCTATCGAGCCTGGGTTTGAATCTCGGCCCCGGTATAAACTGTCATCCTGGTATTTCGCAAGCAGGGCGATGCATCAATGTACGCACCATCCTTTAGATGGATGTCAAATTGGGCTTCCTTTGCTGCCAGCATTCGCTGGTGGACATTATAAATATACAATGGGGTATTTTGCAAAGAGTAGGCCAGTTATCGCTATTACCCTGAACAAATTGCACATTCCTGTCGCTTTCAGTCGACGTCAGGCTTGTCCAACCAGTTCGTGAAATACGTATTGGCCCGAAAACCATCCCCTGGCAACCTCACAAGGACGATGAACTGGGAATCCCATCTGCTAGCATTAGTTG
Source organism: Myxine glutinosa (assembly GCF_964187855.1). Taxonomy (NCBI): domain Eukaryota; kingdom Metazoa; phylum Chordata; class Myxini; order Myxiniformes; family Myxinidae; genus Myxine; species Myxine glutinosa. The sequence goes on along the minus strand of NC_136261.1, from coordinate 359,050,922 downwards.
GTGGGCAGTATGAAGTCCCAAAGGGGTCTTTTGCGAAGAGCAGGCGAGTTATTGCCAGCACCCTGAACGGATTCCTATCGCCTTTAGTTGAACGTCAGGCCTGACCAGTCAATTCTTCAAGGACTTGGGCCTAAAAACCTTCCCTGGCATCGGGACAGTAGTAGTAGTAGGTAGTAGGTAGTAGTAGTTTATTAAAAACCAATAAGGCTTCAATAGTTTTGTCAGCTTACATTCTATAATTTTATTAATCAACTTACCTTTTACCTCACATACCACCAGGCAGCACAACACAAAAGCACGGATAACATGAACAGGTGATCAGAACATTTTCTTCCGATAAACTTCCAATCCGTTCCATTCTTATTCATTCGAATTTTCACCTCCCTGTAGTTTAACCCACAGCTTTCGTAGTTCGGCGTTCAGCTCATTATGAAGGCATTTATTTTGCTTTTGTTTATAGTCAGCATTCCGATGTTTTGCCAAGTACCGGCATGTTCTGATTTTTCAAAGGAGAAATTCCCAAAAATAATTTGAGTTTGCAGCCTGGTGTTGGCTTAGCGGTTAGGGTGCCGGCTTAGGATCAGAACTTAGGATCCTGGGTTCGAATCCCGGTCGATCGCTGAATTAACGCCAGGGGGGTTGACTCAGCCTGTCATCCTTCCGAGGTCGGCTAATTGAGTACCAGTTCACTGGTAATTCCCTGTTTGTCGTTAAAGGCGGCAAAAAGGGTTGGCGTCAGGAAGGGCATCCGGCCGTAAAACATTGCTTCAAAAAGGGGACCGAAAAACAACAACAACCACGGTTCCCGAAAAAGGCCAACCCCCGCTTTGCGGGGAAAAATGGCCTCTAAAGGTGGTTATAGTACACAGCAATTTTGGAATACCCTGTAATCGGGATGCCTGAAAACTTATCTTGAAGGATCATTTGAAGTGCTTCGTTCAAGCAATCTGCACCTTCATTATTGGTGCAGGTGATCAGTTACATACATGTGAGATGTACGAGCGATATTCCACACAAAGAAATGAACTTCCAAAAACAGTGCCACTTTCACCGTTTCTCAACTGATTCCACAGCAACACAAACACGCTTGTCCCACCGGTGTGGCAGTGCTTTAATGTCACCCTTTAGGATGGGTACGCAGTCACTTTAGGACATTGGCCTTCACTTCCTCGTCACTAGCAAACTTGGTGCCACCCAAGTGATCCTTAAGTGGCACAAAGAGGTGAAAGTTACAAGGTGATAAATCCTGGTCTGTATATTGGATGGTTGAGAACCTCTTACCACATCTGCGTGGGTGTTGCAACAGCGGAACTTGCTCTGTGAGATTTGGCGTCATCAACACCACTGAAGAGCATTCATGGCCACCATCTGGCAAAACAGGACTTTTGAAATGACGTATAAATGGTAAACGGGGCCTTTTGCGCATGCGGTGTGTGTTTTTAACCTACCGGTGCCAGTGCAAAATCTAAAATTCAAATCGCCCCTCCCACGATATTCTTCACTCGTATGATTTTCCCATCGCTGTTAAGAAGCAATTAAACCTTCCTTTGGGAAGTTCGCCTGAATGTTACTATAAGAAATAGAGGTTGTGTGGCTGTTGCTATATCACCTTTATTCACTCGTCCATTGGTCACAGCACTGACCAATTGGGTATTATCGCATCTATCCATGTCAGCAAGCAATGGTCCATCTAGGTGGTGCTGCGTCTTCATCACACTCTTTCCTCACCTAGTGTTTCCTCACTTCGTGACTCATCGTATTCCTCTCAACTCCAATTTTCAACAGCGTTGATTACAATATTGATTACAAATATCTTCCATTTTCGTATGATTATGGAGTATGATATGTTGTCATCAATACAATTTCTTTCAAAAATTATAAATTCCATTTCCAAGACATTGGAAGATGCACATTGCCCATCCGGGGTGGGCCAATAAGCGTACTCCCACCCACTAGGCGGGAGTGCCCACTAGTGTTGGCAATGATATGCCATCAATGCAATTGAAGAGATCCATTAAATAAATCATTAAGCCTGCTTTGCTCACACGAGGTTCAAACTCCACTCACTGGCAGGGTTGATCGGGAAGGTTGGATAGAGCACATCCATTGACAGCCCGCCCACAAGCCTTTCATGGGCCCACATCGTCTGGAGGTTTTGTTTGCAGCACGGGCTACAATATATCAAATTTTTGGGTTAATTCATCAGAAAGTTTGTTGTGCAGAGGCACACCCCTTTTTCTCAGGTACATTTCCAAGTATTTTCAGCTTCTTTTAGAAGCTTTATGAGCCCTTTTATGTTACAATCCTGATCTGGCACGCATGATATGCGTTCCACCTCCCCAATTAACCTCGTTGCTGGAGGCTTTCTGCTAATGCACACCAAGCATTCTGGGGTTGATTACGCCATTTTGAAATTCCCACATTGCATTGCAAACATTGCGTAGTAGGTTACTATAGCGCTGGGTGTTTATGGTTTTTTCAATGTTAAAGGACGTCGACATGGATCGGTCCTTGGCAGTCTCAAAACACTGTAGCCAACAACCCTTCTCGCAGATGTCATGGTCTCGAACTTCTTGGGTAGTGGTGAGCCGCTATGGTGCCATTCCATGCTTGATCACTTGTTTTCAGGTGCGCACACCTGATACTGATTTCAACTTCTTGTGCGCACAGATATCCGACAGTTAATCGGATACAGTTGCTCATCTCTTTGGATATTGGCAGGTGTAACAGATGTCGCTGAAACGTGTTCACGGGGAAGATCACCAACTTGGTCACGGCCATATTTGGACTTGTGAGCCGATTCAAATACTCTTCTTCTTGAGAGACTATCATGACCAAACTGTTTCACACGTCTACTGTAATTTGCAGCGGGTTTCACTTCATCCTTCAATAAAAGCTTCATCACATACCGTTGTTCCATGGCCCACGACACACCGCTGACCACCATCTTGGCGTTACCCATAATGCATTGCATGACAGAACCTGCCCACGTGCTTTTATCGGGTACATTTGCCATGACTCGAGTTTTCCATCTTTGTTACACTTGCGCACACCTTCCCAGAATGTTCTCATATGACGATTCTACTCAAGGCAACCATGTGTTTCCTTTGTGGAGTCCCTCGTTCATTATGAAATGTCACATGACATTTCACAGCCAATGGGGGAATCCCAATGCAAGATGACGCTCCCTCCACATAAATTACTGAGAAATTATATGGAATTGCATAATAACGCTTGTTAATGGTGCATATATATATAACAGTCATGCGAAAAAGTAAGTACACCCCATGTAAAGTTTTGACTTTTTCAACACATTTCAACATACAGCTATTTGATCTTCATTTCAACAATATTGACAGATAAAGGTGATATAATATAACAAATATCATGAAACATTTACATTTTGTAGTCCATTGTATAATTTAAATGAACATAAATGCAAATTTCACATGTGGAAAAAATAAGTACACCCCGACATTTATCACTACTTCAAATACCGAAAGTTAGAATCAGGTGCACCAGCTCAGGTGAAAATGATTAGAACATCGTTAGAGAGGATCTTGGAGGAACCTGTCTTATTTAAACCTCAGACATTTAGTTTGGTTTGCTCTTTGTTGTTGAAGTTTGCGGCATCACCATGCCTAGATCAAAAGAGCTCTCTGAGGCCTTCAGAAAGAAGGTTATAGATGCCTACGAGTCTGGGAAGGGATTTAAAAAGATCTCCAAACAATTTTAAATCAATCATTCGACTGTCCAGAACATCATCTACAAGTGGAGAAGATTCCAAACAACTGCCAACTTGTTTAGGCCAGGCCGCCCCAGCAAGTTCAGCCCGAGAGCAGACCGCAAGATGCTGAAAGAAGTCTCTAAGAACCCCAGAATGTCATCACAGGACCTACAGGTAGCTCTTGCCACTGTTGATGTCAAAGTGCACGAGTCTACCATTAGAAAGAGGCTGCACAAATTTGATCTACATGGGAGGTGTGCCAGGAGGAAACCTTTGCTGTCCAGAAAGAACATCAGGGCAAGACTAAACTTTGCCAATGAACACCGAGGCAAAGACCAGCACTTCTGGAACAATGTGCTCTGGACAGACGAGTCAAAGGTAGAGCTATTTGGCCACAGTACCAGAAGACATGTTTGGCGAAAACTAAAGACAGCATTTGACCACAAGAACCTGATACCAACTGTAAAGGATGGTGGTGGAAATATTATGGTTTGGGGCAGCTTTGCTGCATCAGGGCCTGGGCAGCTCACCATCATATAATCCACTATGAATTCTTCATTGTACCAGAGGGTGCTTGAGGATAATGTGAGGCCATCTCTCCGAAAGTTGAAGCTCAACCGAAGGTGGACCTTGCAACATGACAATGACCCTAAACATACCAGTAAATCCACCAAGGAATGGCTGAAAAGAAAGAAATTGAGGGTTCTGGAATGGCCAAGTCAAAGCCCGGATCTCAATCCCATCGATATGTTGTGGGGGGATTTGAAACGAGCTGTGCACGCAAGAAACCCCTCAAACATCGCACAGCTGAAATAATTCTGCATGGAGGAGTGGGCAAAAATTTATCCCAGTCGATGTCAGAGACTGGTAGACAGTTATAAGAAACACCTCCTTGAGGTTGTTTCTGCCAAAGGGGGCAATACCACCTTTTAGAGCCAAGGGTGTACTTACTTTTTCCACAGAAGGAAATGGCATCTCTGTTAATTTTTTGTTGAATAAATTATTGCAAAGTGAATTTGTCATTGTTTTTTGTTCAATTAGATCACCTTTATCAATAGATACTGTTTAAATGAAGATCAAATATTGATATGTCCACATATGTTAAAAAGATTTTAAAAAACATTTCATGGGGTGTACTTACTTTTTCCACATGCAAAATTTGCATTTATGTTTATTTAAATTATACAATGGACTACAAAATGTAAATGTTTCATGATATTTGTTATATTATATCACCTTTATCTATCAATATTGTTGAAATGAAGATCAAATAGCTGTATGTTGAAATATGTTGAAAAAGTCAAAACTTTACATGGGGTGTACTTACTTTTTCACGTGACTGTATATATACATACAGTATATATATCACCTTTAGAGGCCATTTCTCCCCGCAGGGCAGGGGTTGGCCTTTTTCCGGCACCGTGATCCCCTTTTTGAAGCAATGTTTTACAGCCGGATGCCCTGCCGGCCCCAACCCTGTTAGTCGCCTCTTGCAACACACGGGGAATTACCAGTGAACTGGTACTCAATTTGCCGACCTCGGAAGGATGAGGGGCTGAGTCAACCCCCCTGGTGTTAATTCAGCGATCGACTGGAATTCAAACCCAGGATCCTACGATCCCAAGCCAGCACCCTAACCGCTAAGCCAACACCAGGCATGTTGATTTTTTTTTTTTTTTTTTTACAGTTATCGAAGGCGAATGAGGAGCTTGTACATTCATTCATTCATTCATTCATTCTAAGGCTAATGAGGAGCTTGTACAGATATCACAGGGCAACGACACTAGTAGTCATCAACATACCTTCTTTACATGAATCTTCATGTCCCATTTCGTGAAGGGATGTAAATTGAAAAAAAAAAAATCAACAATTGGATCACCTAATTCACAGTTTTTGAAATTCCTGTGGTTTCTCTTCAACATTCATGAACATGAACAATCAGTGATTTCTGAAGATAATGAAGACAAAGGGCATTGTGTTGTTGCTTGTCATAAACTGTTAAAATTGTGTCCCTGAAAGGAAACGAGCATTCTTGCTGAGTTACCTGAGTCGGGATGAGCGAGGCCAGGATGTGTACTTGTCCCTTCTATCAGAGTGGGACCTCAGAACGGCTTTTGCAGCTGCCCGGCCTTACCTACATCTCAAGCTCGATCTTCGTCCCCGGCCAGACAGTGAGTGCGCTTTGTCCTTCTCGTGAACATTTGTTTCCCCATCAAACGTCATAGTTCATACCTCTTTTCAGGCCTTTGAAGTGCTTTTGTGTGATCGCGTTGCAGGCCCCGGACTAGAGGACTGGGACGTAATCAGTCCGAGGGATGTGCCAAACATGGTGCCACAACTGTGGGAGCGCAGGCCCAGTGCATTGGGATTCACTCATACGCTTATTTCACAGGTGTGTCTGATTGTTTGTGCAGATTTGTCTGGCTTGTGTCAGCATTTGTATCTCTCCACTTTCTGTTTCCACTCCACATCCTGTTAAGGCAGTCACCGTTTAAATATGATGCTGACGACAGTTGGTTACCGTTAATTGACCAAAGCTGCTGATGCGACGTTCTAGAGAGCACTCCATCAGGAAGCACAACTTCCTTCACAGGGAAGACTGTGGTCAAAACAAAAACTCAGCTCCTCTCCTCCTCGAGGCTGTTCATTCCCACTCTTCCCTCCAGGGCTCCGAGCCGGTGTTACATCACCGTCCAATGTCATCCCCCATCCCGATCCCCTGATCTTTTATACTCCCATTAACCTCACCTAATCCAACCTTATCTGCAGGTTACTGCTTTCCTCTTTTCCTGTTTGTAGGAACATCTAAAGTGTGATTGAAAATTCTAAGATAATTGGATCCGCCCATTCCCGAATGTCCGCCCATTCCCTTATGTCTTTCACCTCGCTAACAAACTTCTGTAATGCATAGTTTGTTGCGTCTTTGTCGTGGAATGTCCCCCCCCCCCCCCCCCTCCCCCTCGCTAATGTGAAATTTAGCCATGAGAACCAACAAATCTCTTTGCAACCAGTACTTTGTTCACTCCCAATGAACTATTCTGTAAAACTTGCAAGAGGTGCATGGTGAACGACATTCACCACTGCGGTTTTCTCAAAAGTTGCTGGTGCTGCGTGCAGGTTGGACGCACCCTGTCCCGCATGCAGCAGGCTTTGAGCGGCGTCTACGGGGACGATTCTGTTCGATCCCCGGTACCGCCACCTCTTTCAGATGCAGAGTTCCGGGCCTTCCTCGGGCCTGACGGTCAGCTTGCTCGTCCGCAGGACCTTCGCCTGCGTGTTTACCATGGTGGCATAGAACCATCACTTCGAAAGGTACCATTGCTGAGACAGAATGTTTCGCTGTTTGTGAAAATGTCCAAACAGAGAACCATAGATGGTACCGTGTTTGTAACCTTAGTCGTGGTTTACATTGGTTGACACAAGTTATTGTGCTGGATGGCACGGGTCATCACAAATGGCGTTTGAAGTTAGATCAACCCCTCATGGATTTTTATAATACCGTGGTTGCAGGTGGTCTGGCGCCATCTCCTTAATGTTTACCCCAATGGTCTGAGTGCAACTGAGCGCCTCGCGTACATGCGGCGTAAGGCTACCGAATATGAGGATCTGTGCAAGGCCTGGCAGGCATGGCGAGGTACTGATGGGCCTGGCTGCGCCTATGTAGCTGGGGTCGAGCAGGCCGTGCTCAAAGACGTTTTGCGAACAGATCGTGGCCACCCGTTCTTTGCTGGTTCCGACGACTGTCCCCGGATAGTCGCCCTACGTGATCTTCTTGTGACCTTTGCCCTCACTCATCCATCGCTTGGCTATGTGCAGGTTGGTATTGTCGGCATTTGAGATGATATTGCTGTGATCGTGCGTTGATTGGTGATGATTGTTTGTAATCCCATGCTCAGGGCATGAGCGACCTTGCATCTCCACTTCTCTTCGTCATGGAGGATGATGCTCGAGCGTACGTTAGTTTCTGTGGACTCATGCGTCGCCTCGACAGCAGCTTCCGGCCTGACGGGAAAGCTATGGCTGCCAAGTTTTCACAGCTGGCCGCACTGCTTCACCGCTACGACCCGGCATTTCACGCTTACCTCACTGATCACGGTGCGGGCCACCTATTCTTTTGTTATCGCTGGCTCTTGCTGGAACTGAAACGAGAATTTGCCTTTGACGATGCCCTGCGTGCCCTTGAGGTCATGTGGGGTGCACTCCCACCTGACCCACCATTTTCTGAGCTACAACTGACTGAGCCTGAAGCCTTACCTTTTGAGGAGACTCTTATAAATCAGCAAAGCGAAACTACCGGATCACCATCATCTCAGTCATCCACGATTCCTCCTTTTCCTTCCAATGTAGCAGCTGTTGAACTTGCTCCACAATCTTCTTTTTCTCCCCCCGTTCTATGCCCATCACCCTCCAATACCCTCTCTGCCACCCTTTCGTCCCCTGAACAGTGTAGTGCACGGGTGACATCGTTAGGAGGAATTGCACCTCCATCAATCTCTGAGTGCAATGATCCAGATATTTCCCTCGCAGATTCAATCCCATCCGCCATCCACTCAATCAGAACTTTCCCTTTCGTCTCACCAGCCAGCAGCCCCGCGTCTCCCTCGGCCAACACCCCCTCCGCCTCAAGTCCTCTCCCGATTCTACTCCCCCATCATTCACCGATCGCTGTAGATAAATCTTGCGCTAATGCACTGCCTCCACCTCAAGACCTGGGTGCTGGCAATCCTCTATTACCATTCCTTTGTGTCGCCATGCTGCAGGAACAGCGCGACGCGGTAATCTCGGCCCGCCTTGACCACAATGACCTTGCGATTCACTTTGACCGGCTAGTACGAAGGCATCCGCTGGTGCCCGTGCTGCGGCGTGCCCGCACACTGTTTGCCGAATATCTTCGTGCGGAGTGCTGGCTGCAGAAAGAAGGGGCCTCCGGCCATGTGAAAAGCGAACAGGGAGGCGAGAAGGAACAATCGGCGGAGAACGGACAACCAGAACAGCAAACGGCTTCAGGGAAGCAAAGCCAGGGGTTGCTTGGACCAGACGCGAAGGAAGATGGCAACGGTGAGCTTCGAGGAGCGGATTGCTCATGAAATTCTATTTTTATTTGCTCTGGACTTTTAAGAAACGATTACAGAATTATTTTCTGGAAGCAAGCAAATGGTACGAGATAAGATTCTTGATTTATTTGAGAAGGCCTCCATTTTAAAAAGTAAATGAAACATTATTTTATAGACCACAAAGTCAGGGTGTGTGAATGCGGAAGCAAGGGGTTTGTTACGGTTCGGTGGTCCACCTCTCAGGTCCGTTTATCTGCTGCTTTATTGTCTGAGCAATCTGTACAAGGACCATGTGGCATTTTTCACTTCTTTGATAACCAGGCAGGTTATCTTCTGGTGCGCATTTTTTTTTAACCGTGTTGAGCTTTAAAATGGTTAATTGGGGACTAGATTATTTGTTCGGGCCTGGCAGGATGGCCAAGGGGTATGCACGCTCGCCCCTAAGCCGTCTAGCCTGGGTTTGAATCCCGACCCGGCTATAAACTGTTATCCGGGTGCTTCGCAGGTTGGGCGATTCATCAATGTGTGTCCACCGTCCCTTGGATGGACGTTAAACGGGCGTCCCGTCTGCCGGCTTTGGTTGGTGGACGTTAAAGACCCCACGGTGTCCTTCATGAAGAGGAGGCAAGCTATCGCTGGCACGATGAATGAATTACAAATTCCTGCCCTGACTTCCGAAGTCGGAGAGGCGAACCGACCAGGATTGCCACCATGCAATTATTGCTCCGGCAGCACCAACGGTCTGCGTAGGGCATGGTACTTGATGATTATTTGTTCATAATAAGAAAGTCCATAATTCCCACTGTATTTAGATTTTTTGGATCCCTGTTATATTCCTCTGTTATTTATCTCTTTTTTTGATCCCCTGTTATTTGACCAATGTACTGAGTTACCTTGGTGTAAGTTCCTGCTTCAATTGAAGGTTATCGGGAGTTAAGCTCACTTCTTTTTTTTTTTAAGCCGCCCAACATGCAGAAATGAAGCATTTGGGATGAAGATGGTTTAAAAAGTATTCTTTAGATCGTTTGGGCATCTGACTTGTGCACATTTGATGGATTTTCAACTTGCTCCAGAACTTCATTGGCCGAATGGCCTTCTCCTGCGTTGAAGTTCCTTGAAAGGGAACTCGTGTTATAATAACTTGGGAGCACAGGTACAGGTCACCAAACCTTCAGAAGTGCAATTAGAGTTTCCTCACCACAACGCTTCCTTCCCATTCAGTACGCCTGTGGATGTGGGTTGAAATCAAACCATACGGTGCCTAAAAATGGCCAATTACTCTTTCTTTGGCTGCGGTGCCCAATTTTACATGGTGTGCCATGCGTCTCGTGGGCACAACTCGTGTGCACGCTGCCATGGCCTCGGAATACGTGTTGCGTTGAAATTTTGGCTCTCGGCGTTCAAAGCACGGACAACGAGTTTAAATCCAATTCCGTGGCGCAGTGATTGTTACTAGGTTCTGTGCACGTGAAAAACGTGGACTCTCGCAGGCCTTCGCATTCAGAAGCAGCCATGGATCAGCTTCGCTGTCTCAATTCCAGGAAGACAGAATGGCTGAACCTCGGTGAGCAGAACTATTGTAAGAATCCTTTCGGATTTCATTTTATTGGTTAAAAAAAAAAACCGGTAGATTTGTTATCTTCATCCAACTCGTTTTTCCTGGAAACTTGTGGCGAGATAATGCCTCGGTTTCTGGATTCGGATCGGTTTTGGTTTTCGGGCTTTGCAATCTTAGTCACAGAACAAGTTTGGTGCATGTGGCTACAGGTTCAATGCACTCTCCCCTACCCCTTGCCACCTCCCACCCTCTCCCCTACCCCTTGCCGCCTCCCACCCTCTCCCCTACCCCTTGCCGCCTCCCACCCTCTCCCCTACCCCTTGCCGCCTCCCACCCTCTCCCCTACCCCTTGCCGCCTCCCACCCTGTCCCCTCCCCCTTGCCACCTCCCACCCTGTCCCCTCCCCCTTGCCGCCACCCACCCTGTCCCCTCCCCCCCTTGCCACCACCCACCCCGTCCCCTCCCCCTTGCCGCCACCCACCCCGTCCCCTCCCCCTTGCCGCCACCCACCCCGTCCCCTCCCCCTTACCGCCACCCACCCCGTCCCCTCCCCCTTACCGCCACCCACCCTCTCCCCTCCTCCTTACCACCACCCACCTTCTACCCTCCCCCTCCACCATGTGAAGCCCTTAAAGAAGTTACACTTCCACTGTAGATCCTTGTTAAACGTACGAAAATCATCTGCACTTTTGGGCAACTTTAGTGTTAAAAGGCCTTTTTTTTAAATATCTTGGAAGTCGAACATCTTCACTCATTCGACGATAGTTAAGAGTCGGGCGTGCTGACTATGAATACGAACAAACATTCGGTGATGTAGTAAACGATGACATTACCGTCGGCATTCGAGTCAGGCCCGTAGATTGCATGGTTAGACGAGGCCAGAAATGGTATTAAAATGGGAAATCGATCCATCTACAATAACTTTATGTACCGTTCATGTGTTCATGCATGCTCCCCCCACATTCGAGAACTTTCTGCATTTACAGCTGTGGAGTTGCAATAAAATTTTATCAAAGCAAGATTTACTTTACTTGTGCACGTGTTTTGTCATCGTGCCAATGCGTTAAGGAGTTTGTATTCAGAAATGTAGGGTTAGATGTGCTTTTTTTTGTTTGTTTTGTATACAAGATAGAGGCTCGTGTAAGAGCTAACATTAATCACAAAAAAACATAATTGGACACTTAAAACATATAAAGAGGGGAGCGGGAGACGAGATGGGGAGAGAAAGGGAAGCACACAAGTACAACAGTAGAGAACAGACACATCGGGAGATCTGTGGGAGGGAGAGGGCTTGGGGGGAGGGTGCAGGGGAAGGGAGGGGTGGGAGAGGTAAAAACAAATGGACACTGCTAGGACTTCAAGGAAAGAAGTCGGTATTTCAAAAGTCGATATTTCAAAGAACTTTGACGGCGGCGGGTTCCAAAGTGAATGGAATGTTGGGATGTACTACTGAGGTGTTTGTTGAAATTATGGGAAAGCACAGTCAGGTCTTACCTACAACTACGGCGTTGGTTCCAATTGCCTTATTGTGGGGAGGATGTGATGGTGAGAGATTTCAGATGATTGCCACCTTGTGTGGCAGGCTGGGAACGTTATTTCTGCAAGTATTTCAACGGACGTCCGATGTTCGGCTGAAGGTGATTCGGACAGGAATTTGTAACCTGTTCAGGTGTCGGGGACAACTCGCCTACTCTTCACGAAAGATACCACGGCGTCTTTAATTTCTGCCTGCGACCACCTCTCTCCTCACCCTCCCCTCCCCTTTAAGGGCACACGAGTCCTCAAACTCAACGTCCAATGATGCCTCGGCCTGCATGTGAAACGCCCAAGCAGTTTATAGCTGGTCGAGCTTCAAACCCAGATTTGTCAAAACATGTGACACGTTTGCATTCCAGACTGGCTGTAAAAGAGAGAGGTGACGTCGCAAATGTTTTTCTTAACAATTCAATAAAAAGCAATCAGACTCTAAGGTAATTCAAGATGGAACGGTCCATCAGCCTCATCGGAGAAAGATAGTTAGACAGGGCCATCAATTCCAGAGTCCAAGCAACATGTCCGAAAGGCAGTGTTATAAGGGTACTTTCCGCACAAATTGTGCCGTGTGAAGAAGAAGAAAAAAAACAAACAAGAAGACATCATGCAGAGCACGATACTTGCAAAATTCAAATTCCCCCCTCCTCCCCCCCCCCCCCCCCCCCCAAAAGAAGGTTGCCATTGATCCATCAAATTGTCCATTTCATCAAGATTAAAATTGACGATCTTGATCAAAGCTCGGATCAATAGGATAAAAAGTGACGATTTTTCAGATGAAAATTGATCTAGAAGGTTGACCGTTGACCTCAAATAGTTGGTTTCCCATTCAGTGAGGCAATATGCAATTGCTGTTTAATTCTCAAGTCAATCAGATGAAATTGAAGGTTTTTCAGATGAATATTGATTTTGGAAGTTTGACCTTGAGTTGACCTTTGACCTTTTGACCTCAAATAGTTGGTTTCCCAATTTAATAATAATAATAATAATGCATTTATTTTATATAGCGCTTTTCAGGAAGCCCAAAGACGCTTTGACAGAGTGCAAAACATAATGCATAGCAAAACATAAAAACAATTGCAAAAAAAGAAGAATCAATAGGGAAATATTCAAAGCACAAAGGAGGGAGAAGGAGAGGAGATAGTCAGGGGTTAGATGCTGTGGGTTAAATGTTGAATGCAGTGTTGAACAGGTGGGTCTTGAGTGATGTTTTGAATGTGGTGAGTGAGGAGGAGTCTCTGATGGTGTGAGGTAGCGAGTTCCAGAGGGTGGGAGCAGCGATGGAGAAGGCCCTGTCCCCCCAGGATCTAAATTTGGTCCGGATGGGGGGGGGTCAGGAGGTTGGTACCAGCAGAGCGGAGGTTGCGGGTGGGAGTGTGTCTGGAGAGGAGGTCAGCCAGGTAGGATGGGGCCAGGTTATGGAGGGCTTTGTAGGTCAAGAGGAGGATTTTGTACTGGATTCTCTGGGAGATGGGGAGCCAGTGAAGCTTGTAAAGGACGGGGGTGATGTGGTCACAGGTCCGGGAATGGGTGAGTAGATGGGCAGCGGAGTTCTGAATGTATTGGAGTTTATTGGTGATTGTTGAGGGTGAACCATAAAGGAGGCTATTGCAGTAGTCCAGACGGGAAGTGATGAAGGCGTGGATGAGGGTTTCTGCAGCCACGGAGGAGAGGGATGGACGGAGACGGGCGATGTTTTTCAGGTGAAAGAAGGCTGTCTTTGTGATCTGTTTAGTGTATTTGTCGAAGGAGAGGGTTTGGTCAAAGATGATGCCAAGATTCCGGATGTGAGGGGAGGTGGATACTGGGAAACCGTCGATGTTGAGGGCAAAGTTATGGGTGGACTTGGTGAGCGTTTTTGGGCCAATGATGATTATTTCAGATTTATCACAGTTAAGTTTGAGGAAGTTGATTTGAAGCCAGGATTTTATTTCAGTGATGCAGTTTTTCAAGATAGAGTGGGTGGCGGTGGAGATGGACTTGGTGGAGATGAAAAGCTGGATGTCATCGGCGAAGCAGTGGAATTGGAGACCATGACGGCGGATTAAGTGACCGACGGGGGACAGGTAAAGGATGAAGAGGAGGGGGCCAAGAACTGAACCTTGGGGGACACCTTGGGGGAGGGGAGCAGTGGGGGATTTGCAGTTATTGATGGAGATGAACTGACGTCTGTCAGAGAGGTATGATTTAATCCAAGAGAGGGCAGTGCCGGTAATGTTAAAGGTGGTTTGAAGTCGGGTGAGGAGGATGGTGTGATCGATGGTGTCAAAGGCGGCGCTGAGGTCGAGGAGGATGAGAATGTTGAGGTTGCCAGCGTCAGAGGAGAGGAGAAGGTCGTTGGTGATTTTGAGGAGAGCAGTTTCAGTACTGTGGTTGGAGCGGCATCCGGATTGGAATGTTTCATACAGGTTATTGGCAGAGAGGTGATGTTTGAGTTGAGTGGCTACAGCGCGTTCCAAAACCTTTGACAGAAAGGGTAGGTTGGAGATGGGTCTGAAGTTATTTAGGGTGTCAGGGTTTAGTCCAGGTTTTTTCAGAATGGGGGTAACAGCAGCAATTTTGAGGGATGGTGGGACGATGCCTGTAGACAGGGAGGAGTTTATTGTTGCAATGATAAGTGGAGAGAGAGCAGGAAGGGAGGCCTTGACAAAGCTGGAGGGGATGGGGTCAAGAGTGCAGGTGGCAGTTTTCATTCCGATGAGGAGTTCAGAGAGGTCAGTAGGGGAGACTGGGGAGAATTGAGACAGGGGATGGCAGGATAAGGGGGATAATTTAGTGACTCAATATACAAATGCTGTTAAATTTTCAAGTTAATCAGATGGAAATTGATGGTTTTTCAGATGAAAATGGATGATTTTGGAGGTTTGACCTTGAGTTGACCTTTTGACCTCAAAAATAGTTGGTTTCCCAATTCAGGAGGCACTATGCAAATGCTGAGTTGACCTTTTGACCTCAAAAATAGTTGGTTTCCCTATTTAGTGACTCAATGTGCAAATGCTGTTTAACCTTCAAGTCAATCGGATGAAAAATAGTGATTTTAGAAACTTGACCTCCAGATGACCTTTGACTTCTAAATCAATAGGCTTCTCAAATGTGACGATCTCCGCAACTTGGTGAAGTTTCATGACGTTCGGTTTAGAATTGTGACCTGTAGGCGAGTGACAGACAGAATAACAAACACAACCGTCCAATATACTTGAAAAATCGTCGATTTTGCAAGTAAAACAACAAAGCAAATACGAGTTAGAATTGAGTACTCTTTTAATTAGTACTTCAGTTCATAATAAACAGCAGTCATTAAGAAAATATTCATATATAGCATATGAACATAGAAACTTCACACTGCAATCGGACCGATGGAAGCGTTTTCGTTTTCGTGGAAGTGCAAAACAAAATTTGAGACCTGCTAGCATTGCGTTGCTTGTACGCACTGCTTAAACTGTGCGGGTTTTTATTTATTTATTTATTCTTATTGCTGCCGAAGTGACTGGTGCAAAAGCAGGGGCAGTTCCAAATGGCATGGGGGGGGGGGGGGCCTGGGACAGTAGAGTACAGCTGGACACAGGACTTGTGGCTGGAGTGGCGCAAAGGATTTACAAAAAAAAACCCGAAGATTGGCACCGAGAGCTGGTTTTGCTATACTTCTTGGAAATGTAAGGGATTTGGGGAGAGTGAAGGAGGAGAGGGGGGTATAAAGTGAAGTATCGGGGTAAAAGGGGGGGGGGGCATGGCTACAGATGCCAATGCCCACAGGGACTGAGGTTGAGCAGTTTTACAGCAAAGATGGTAAAGATCCACGGATCGACTTAAACCCAACGAGTGCTCATTTTGTACAGCAAGACAGGTCATTTGTACAAAGTCCGAACGCATTCTCAGTCATTTGGCTCTTTAGACAGAATAAATCAAACAACAGTTTTTTTTTGTTGTTTGTTAACAGAACGAACACCGAAATTGCTCTAAACATAAGCCGATTCACAAAATGAAGCTCCTAGAAGCACTTCTGGGTTCAGGTGACGTTGCGAGCTTACATTGCAAGGTTTAGTGAAGCACGAGGTGCAAAGACCCGACGCAGCGGCAGCGTCGGTGGAGCACTCGCAAAGAAGCTGGAAAGGAGTTGCCGTAAGTGCATCATGTAAAAAGGTCTTGTGCAGGAGGCACTCAGCTGCCTAAAGGTGGCGGGGGGCGAGGGGATGCGTCGGCATTACGACGACGATTTCACAGTAAACGCAGAGAGTTCTCGGAGACACGGGGATATAGTACAGATGGAGTGCGGGAAAAGAAAAGGCAACGACCCCGTTACCTGCTCGTCAGTGCGTGCAACAAAACGGCGACATAAAAGAGTGGGTCAAACCCCCAATGAATTGACTTTTCCCTCCAAATTTCTTGCTCTTCCATGAGCCTCGCTCCTGTAACGAAAAGAAGAAGAAACTTTCACAAATTTGGTTAACACTACTGTTCAGAACACGTTAATATGGGGTCGCGTTTATGGCCGCAACTCCCGCTTATCCCGGCAGTAGTGCATCATCGTGTGTGCATACCGGCACGATTGGTGTAAAAGAATGCCGCAACCAGACATCACGGGTACATCGCAGAATCAAATGCGGCGGAAAAGTTTGAATCCATTGCGAGTCTGTAAGTGGCAGCGAATGCGGTTTTTCTACAATTGTACTTGGAGTGGAAATATATTGATGCCAGTGTAATCGTATTGTGCTTCGGGATAATTGCACGAAACGTGACAATCAAAATCCGGCCGACAGACTAACGCACACCCAAGTTGAGGAATGAGAAACCCCCCCCAAAAAACAAAAACTAGAATGTGAACATTCAACTTAAAACGACAAAATGCTCAACATGCGATGCGAATATGGTGAAGCGCCCTCTCATCGAAGCGTTAACGGAGCAGGAAATTTTCATCACCGATTCAACCGCAGTGATTGTCTTGCAACTTATAGGCCAACAAATGGATGTTTAAAAACTCCGCCACACCGCCAAAGATGATCAAAATAAAAAATGGCCGACCTGTTTAATGAAGTGAAGCTGTTCTAGAAGTTACACCCCCCTCGATGCCGCATGGTGGTTCACCCATTGCTTCCCGGCGCAAGGCGTGACATCCAGAACCGTCAGGTGAATGGACCATCGTCAGCAGGATTGCTCGGTGGCTATTCCGCTCCCGTAATCGGTCTGCACAATGGCTGTTCCTCAATGGATATATATGAAGAGTATGAATAAATTAAATAATTTAAAAAGGCAAAGGTTCAAAACTAACAACAATTTCACATTATGGTGAACGAAATTGAAGAGGATCTCCAAATCAGACATAATCAGGTACGTTGGCGAAATGGCGCTCATTGAACCAGCCTTGCCATGCTCAGCAGTTGTGCCAATTTGAAAAAGCAGAGAGGCTCTGGCCTCGTTTACGGGGTGATCGTTTCACCTGAAAAGCTCAAATGAGCAGCAATGGCGAAGAACGAAAATGGGCAACCGAATAGCTTTGTGGTTTTTGAAAGCTGTTGGAGGTGTGTCAACAAAGGTACGAGAACCATCTCACCGATACCCGTAAGTGACAGTATCGAGGAGCTGGCGTTCGTGCCACGATATCTCCGCAAACGTGCCAATTGCTGCTCTACATAAAGCCCGCTGTTCTTCCTCGAGGGACATTCAAAAAAGAAGAGAAGAATAACCTGAATTTTACTAAGGCTTCATTGGACTGCATGATGGCTGAGCATGGTGGTTTATGAGGGAAGTTCAGCATTTTGTGAAAAGGAGCCAAAAACGAGTTGTTTGAAATGCATTCCAAGTGAAAGTTACGTCGCACGCCGATGCTCCAAGGCGGGGTCTGCATGTTTCGTCTGCAAAATGGGGCGCCTTGTGCCCTCGCTATTTCCGCAATTTTCTCCTTCCTTATTTTGCAGAAATCCCCAATCTCTACTTACTTCGCAGAATTTTTCAAAAGGGGCCAAATTAGGTTTTCCAGTGAATTGCTTCCTGTTTTGGTATTATTCCAGAACGGACCGGGAAACAAACTCGTTCGCGACATCGTCTCAAAGTCGATCTGAAACCACATTCAAAAAGGAAAGAAAACAAAGCGAATTTAAAAAAAGACGGCGAGGAAAGAAATAGAGAGTGAGAGTAATGAGGAAAGAGAGAAAGGGAGAGAGAAAGAGAAAAGAGAAAGAGAAAGAGAGAAAGAGAAAGAGAGAGAGAGAGAGAGAGAGAGTGCACATGAACAAAGGGAGAGCGAAGAGAGCAAGAAACGTTTTTGGTAAACTAATTTGATCCCAGATCCAAAAAACAATAAACGTAAAAGAAAAGCGCAATACGTGTCAGTATTTTTTTTTCAGTCATATATATATTTGAGCGTATAAAATATATACCGAAAAGTTTATAAATATGTCAAACATATGATACAAACGTTCAGAAAGACTACACAATGTACGTGGACAAAAAAAAAACTTTTTAAAAATACAATAAAAAAAGGAAACCATTTTTAAAAGCGCTTCTGGAGACAGAGGCGACCGAGTGTAACACCATCGGTCACTGACCCACAGCACAAGCTCCGGCACGCGTGCTAGAGGTTTAGGATGGAACATGAAAGGATCGCAAAGGAGAACTCCCTTCGATCGCATAAAACATGCTTGTGACCAGCCAGACGAGGAAAGCGGAGAGAGTGGATTTTGCCTGCGGGGACAATGGGAGGGTTCGCTAAACAAAGGCTGGAATGCGGGGACAATGGGATGGTTCGCTAAATAAAGGCTGGAATGCGGGGACAATGGGAAGGTTCGCTAAACAAAAGCTGGAATGCGGGGACAATGGGACGGTTTGCTAAACAAAGGCTGGAATGCGGGGACAATGGGAGGGTTCGCTAAACAAAGGCTGAAATGAGGGGACAATGGGAGGGTTCGCTAAACAAAGGCTGGAATGCGGGGACAATGGGAGGGTTCGCTAAACAAAGGCTGGAATGCAGGGACAATGGGAGGGTTCGCTAAACAAAGGCTGGAATGCGGGGACAATGGGAGGGTTCGCTAAACAAAGGCTGGAATGCGGGGACAATGGGAGGGTTCGCTAAACAAAGGCTGGAATGCGGGGACAATGGGAGGGTTCGCTAACCAAAGGTTGGAATGCGGGGACAATGGGAGGATTCGCTAAACAAAGGCTGGAATGCGGGGACAATGGGAGGGTTCACTAAACAAAGGCTGGAATGCGGGGACAATGGGAGGCTTCACTAAACAAAGGCTGGAATGCAGGGACAACGGGAGGGTTCACTAAACAAAGGCTGGAATGCGGGGACAATGGGAGGGTTCGCTAAACAAAGGCTGGAATGCGGGGACAATGGGAGGGTTCGCTAAACAAAGGCTGGAATGCGGGGACAATGGGAGGGTTGGCTAAACAAAGGTTGGAATGCGGGGACAATGGGAGGGTTCGCTAAACAAAGGCTGGAATGCGGGGACACAATGGGAGGGTTGGCTAAACAAAGGCTGGAACAAAAGAGTTTTCTCGTCTCCCATTGGGTATCCCTTCAAACTCCTCCCACGTCGGCAGTGCCTGGACGAGTGCTTTCAATAACCCTAAGCTACGCACCCTGCACGAAGGTGAGCATGCTGGTTGCTCAGCTGCACGTTTGTGAGAAGAAAACAAAATGGCTTTAACAAAGGGCACAAGGGTGACCGTAGCACCAGCTTGATGATGCGTCGCGTATTTAGGGTACGCAGTGCAGGTATGCCACATCTTAGTTACTTCACAAATGAAATACAGTAATCGTATCGACGTGGCAAAAACGCGACCTAATATATACAAACCTCACCCGCCACGCTCAAAAGCGCCCATCTCGAAAAAATGCCAATTCCGAATTATTTTTTTTGAATTATCATTATTGTTCAATAAAATATATATTCAAAGTACACGTTTACGTCAAATACTGGGTTATTTGAATTCACAGCCCCAGAGTGTGAAAAATAGAGCCGAACACGTCCCGGGAAGTCACACAAATGCTGTCCTGCAGGCGTAACGATGCGTTTTCCCGCAATTTTCTTCGACGAATACGAATGGAATGTCTTGCTGTAATCAAACCTTTTAGCAATGATTAATCAGCAAGAGATACGAAACAACATACCCTCCCACCCAACATTCGCACCCTATCAATTTGTTGGCGGTCAAGGCTGGTGGGGTACAGAAAACCCCACCCGTTACCCCATGAATATTTTTGTTACATTTCCTATTTTATATTTTTATCTTTTGAGTTTTTTTGTTGTTTTTTGTTTTGTTTTTTTACACTGTCCAGAGGACGGCTTGGCCTGCTGTTGATGCCAAGCCGGATATTGCACACCTCATTACCTACTCTGGAGGCCAAATATTTCTTAGCACCAGAGAGATGTACCCAGGTAAGGTATGTCTGAGTATGCCCCTTTAAAATCCCTCCCTACTCGCCACCCCTCAAACTCGAGCTTCCTCAAAGCAATGCAGCCAGATAGGGAGTAAAGCACCGTGCTGGAGGACAACCTCGCCTGAGATAAAATGAGCTGGAAATTGCAGACATGAACGGCTGGGAAGGAGAACTACGGTGGTCCATCAGCTTGGGGGGGGGAAGGTGCCTCGGATTGAGGCTTGTGAGGTTGCAGGAAGTTCCAGCTTCGACCCTGTGGCAGTGAAACGAGTAGCTTGCCGAAGGCCAAAGACGAGGTTGCATTGTCAATACTTGAGAAGCGAGTGGGCGAACGAGTGGCCCAGAAGTCGCCGATGATGAGGCGCAACCCACTTGCACGAGGATTAGGGGCAAGTGCAGACTCGGCCATGGCGCTAGCACAGCTCAGGCCAAACGAAGCCCGAGCTGGCATAGCCTCCATCACTGGCCTGGCTCTGTGGACTCTCTCCACGACCAATGACGATGCCAAAGGAGCTCACCAGGTCCACACTCTCCACATCCACTTCAAGCTCATCTGCAGCAATAATGACAAGCAACAACTATGAGCAATAATGACATGGGAGGCACCAAAAATATGAGCAAACCACAACCAGAACAAATCTAGAATTAATAATAATATAGTAATTCAAAGCTCCAGCAAACATAATTATTAAAAAAGCTAACGTAAAAAAGGTCAATAGCATTGACCAGAGAGACCAGATTCATCTCTTGTGACCACAGAGTGACCTTTATCAAGGATTTGGAAAATTCAATTGCAGTGTCCCTCACACAACACTTGCAGCCCACCAATCAACATCAGTCAGCACATCAACGACCTTTGCTCAAACTGATTTGATGAAATAGTAGTTACATCACTGTAATGCACCTCAAACTAAAACCGTCATGGAGGATATGCTGAGCGCTTGAGGCAACGATTCGAGTTTCTACTCGAAACTGATCATTATTGCCAAATCATCTCACTTTACAACTGGAACGGCACTCGGTGGAGTGCATACCTCCGCCAAGCTGAGCAGTTTATGTTTTGTATCCCACTGATAGGCCGGATCTGGATTCGGACCTGAACCAAAATCGAATCGGCTTGTTCTCGTCACCAAACCAACTCGTCCACCAAATTTAGTCACAACTCATCCACAACTTTTTTTAAATATAATGTTATATATCGCTATTCGCCCGATCTCTCAATGGTGAAAAATCGCTTAAAAAATTAAATAATTCTCGTATCCGAATCCATAATCCGATCGTCACTAAAATCGAATCGATTCGGTCTTGTCATAAACCCTACCTGTCCACCAAGTTTCATCCAAATCGGTCCATAACTTTTTGAGATATCGTGCCATATTAATCAGTTTTAGCCCTATCACTCAATGGTGAAGAACCACTTTAAAAATTCTCTGATCCGGATCTGGATTCGAATCACCAAAATTGAATGAATTCTTCCTTGTCACATACACAACCGGTCCACCAAGTTTCGTCCAAATCCGTCTGCAATTTTTTGAGATATCCTGCTATTTATCGTTTTTGGCCCTATCTCCCAATGGTGAAGCAACAACAACACAACAACATGCATTTTAAGGCCATTTTCCCTGCTAGAGCGGGGGTTAGCCAAACAGTTCAATCTTGGTTTCATCAGACCACAGAATCTTGTTTCTCACAGTCTGAGAGTCCTTTCGGTGCTTTTTGGCAAACTCCAAGCGGGCTTTCATGTGTCGTTCACTGAGGAGAGGCTTCCGTCTGGCCACTCTGCCATAAAGCCCAGATCGGTGGAGTGTTGCAGTGATGGTTGTCCTTCTGGAAGTTTCTCCCATCTCCACACAGGATCTCTGGAGCTCAGCCAGAGTGACCACCGGGGTCTTGGTCACCTCTTTTATCAAGGCCCTTCTTCTCCCCCGATTGCTCAGTTTGGCCAGGTGGCCAGCTCTAGGAAGAGTCCTGGTTGTTCCAAACTTCTTTCATTTAAGAATTATGGAGGCCACTGTGCTCTTGGGAACCTTCAATGCAGCAGAATTTTTTTTGTAGGCTTCCCCAGATCTATGCCTCGACACAATCCTGTCTGAGCTCTGCAGGCAGTTCCTTCGACCTCATGGCTTGGTTTTTGCTCTGATATGCATTGTCAGCTGTGAGACCTTATATAGACAGGTGTGTGCCTTTCCAAATCATGTCCAATCAATTGAATTTACCACAGGTGGACTCCAATCAAGGTGTATAAACATCTCAAAGATGATCAAGAGAAATGGGAGGCACCTGAGCTAAATTTCAAGTGTCATAGCAAAGGGTATGAATACTTATGTAAATGCGATATTTCAGTTTTTTCTTTTTAATAAATTTGCAAAACTTTCTCAAATCCTGTTTTCTCTTTGTCATTATGGGTTTTTGAGTGTAGATTGATGAGGGAAAAAATGAATTTAAACGATTTCAGCATAAGGCTGCAACATAACAAAATGTAAAAAAGTGAAGGGGTCTGAATACTTTCTGAATGCACTGCAGCTTCGTGCTCGCAACATTTGGGGAGTATGCACCTGTTCCCTTCATTTATAGAATCCTTTCAAAAAATCCTGAATCCGCCCCCTGGAGTGGATGATACATATATACACTTGCTCCATTATATATAGATTTTTTGGGAGTCACTAGCGGCGAGTGTCATTAATGTATATACACTACATGGCCAAAAGTTTTTCCCCTTCTAATTAGTGGATTCGGGTGTTTGAGCCACACCCATTGTTGACAGGTAAGTATAATCAAGCACACAGCCATGCAATCTCCACCGACAATCATTGGCAGTAGAATGGGCCATACTGAAGAGCTCAGTGACTTTCAATGTGGCACCGTCATAAGATGCAACCTTTCCAACAAGTCAGTTCGTCAAATTTCTGCCCTGCTAGAGCTGCCCCGGTCACCTGAAAGTGCTGTTATTGTGAAGTGGAAACGTCTTGGAGCAACAACAGCTCAGCCGCGAAGTGGTTGGCCACACAAGCACACACAAGCTCACAGAACGGGACCGCCGAGTGCTGAAGCATGTAAAAATCTTCTGTCCTCGGTTGCAACACTCACTACCGAGTTCCAAACTGCCTCTGGAAGCAACGTCAGCACAACAACTGTTCATCTGGAACTTCATGAAATGGGTTTCGATGGCCGAGCAGCCACACACAAGCCTAAAATCACCATGTGCAATGTCAAGCGTCGGCTGGAGTGGTGTAAAGCTTGCCACCATTGGACTCTGGAGCAGTGGAAACGCGTTCTCTGGAGTGTTGAATCACGCTTCACCATCTGGCAGTCTGACGGACGAATCTTGGTTTGGTGGATGCCAGGAGAACGCTACCTGCCCGAATGCATAGTGCCAACTGCAAAGTTTGGTGGAGGAGGAATAATGGTCTGGGGCTGTTTTTCATGGTTCGGACTAGGCCCCTTAGTTCCATTGAAGGGAAATCTTAACGCTGCAGCATACAATGACATTCTAGACGATTGTGTGCTTCCATCTTTGTGGCAACAGTTTGGGGAAGGCCCTTTCCTGTTCCAGCAAGACAATGCCCCCGTGCACAAAGAAATGCTTTGTCGAAATTGGTGTGGAATAACTTGACTGGCCTGCACTGAGCCCTGACCTCAACCCCATCGAACAGCTTTGGGATGAATTGGAACGCCGACTTCGAGCCAGGCCTAATCGCCCAACATCAGTGCTTGACCTCAGTAATGCTCTTGTGGCTGAATGGAAGCAAATCCCTGCAGCAATGTTCCAACATCTAGTGGAAAGCCTTCCCGGAAGAGCGGAGGCTGTTATAGCAGCAATGGGGACCAACTCCATATTAATGTCCATGATTTTGGAATGAGATGTTCGATGAGCACATACAGGTGTGATGTTTGGGTGTCTACATACTTTTGGCCATGTAGTGTGTGTGTGTGTGTGTATGTGTATGTGTATATATATATATATATATATATATATTTTTTTTTTTTCATGGCATTACTCCACGGAGCCTTCCTTCCGCAGACCAGCAGGGGTCCGCAGACAGGCGGTTAAGAATCAATCAAGAATGCAAATCACCTTCTTGGAACTTTCAAAAACCTTCCGTTTAGCAGTACTTGGGGAAAAAATATTTACAATGTCTCATGTCCTGAGGACAGAGTAACTGTGAGATTCATCATTCAGACAAATATGGTGGCGTATAGCTGTTTGTTTTGTGCAAAACGCAAAGCAAGAGTTGAAAAGAGCCTTCCCATGTCCTTTTTCTCAAAACTGCATGGTGTCAGGTGATCCATGAGCTCTCTAGTGTGACTGTTTCTCACAGATCGATCTTTTGATCCCAGCCATACATTAATCTATGATGGAATGATTCATACTTGTTAGATTTATAACATTAACGTGTATTTATATCCCCATCATATGGAACTCAACTGGCCACTTATGTGACGGGGTTTAACAGTCTGCAATTTTGCACATGTAGCATGTAAATCGCCATTTTAAAATAAATAAACAAACAACCAAGATGTACAAGGCGTGTTCCAATCAGGTACGACACAGTCAGATATATCAAAACACATATTTCAGGGCTATTGCAGAATGTAGAACAGCAGATTTAAAATTAAATAATAAACATAATTATCTGACAAACAATAGCTGTGAAATATGTGAGGTTCTCACCTCTTTCTGAATCCGAGGAGAAGGACAACGTAGACGAGGTGGAGAAGTGAGTGGAGGCAGTCGAACCGAGACTGTCTGCACGAGGACGTTCCACTCCAGGCTCCAGCTGCTCGAGGCGTCGCCTCAGGAAGCGCTGTTCACGAGACAACTGCTCTTTCATATGCTGTGACCTTCGCTCTTGTTCCTCCAGCCTCTACAAGGAGCACATGAGGGATGGATGAGGCCAGTTGCAGAAGTCAAAAGTTTTACAACAGCGTGATTGCATTGGGTAATAGGTACAGCTCTATAAAACAGAGCACCGAACATAAAAGGATTGGGTAAAAGAAGTGGAAACATTTCCCAACTCGTAAGCCATTAGGACAGGCAAGCTGAGGAAAGTATGTATAATATCCCAAACCAAGATTACCTTTATGAGCATCTTGGCGTTGTTGAGGAGACCAAGTGTGGTATGGCGCGAGTTATCTGTGCCCAGAGGCACGATAGCTTTTAGACGTTCCAGACAAGTTCGCAGCTGAGCACGCCTGGTGGTATTGAGATGAGAGTCACAAAAAATCTTACGATAATCAAAGCAAAGAAACTTGTGGAGGAAAAAACTGAACTGAAAAATACTTTTTATTTGTCTTAAATATCAATCTTTTTCTCTGTAGATAGTCCTATTGTGACACTGACAAATTTTAATGAGCAGAAAGTCCTTTCCTGACATCTCTCTTAGGTTCACTGTTTGAATTAGTATACAGTCACGTGAAAAAGTAAGTACACCCCGTGTAGAGTTTAGACTTTTTCAACATATTTCAACATACAGCTATTTGATCTTCATTTCAACAATACTGATAGATAAAGGTGATATAATATAACAAAGATCATGAAACATTTACATTTTGTAGTCCATTGTATAATTTAAACATCAATGCAAATTTCACATGTGGAAAAAGTAAGTACACCCTTGGCTCTAATCGGTGGTATTGCCCTTTCACAGAAACAACCTCAAGTAGGCGTTTCTTATAACTGTCTACCAGTCTCTGACATCGACTTGGAGAAATTTTTGCCCACTCCTCCATGTAGAATTTTCAGCTGTGTGATGTTTGAGGGGTTTCTTGCATGCACAGCTCGTTTCAAATCCACCCACAACATCTCGATGGGATTTAGATCCGGACTTTGACTTGGCCATTCCAGAACCCTCCATTTCTTTCTTTTCAGCCATTCCTTCGTGGATTTACTGGTATGTTTAGGGTCATTGTCATGTTGCAAGGTCCACCTTCGGTTGAGCTTCAACTTTCTGACTGGTCTCCCATCTCTACCGCCTCTGACATCAACACATCCTGGGAATTCTTTCAAAGTAAATTGCTCTCTCTCATGCACAGATTTATACCATCTCGTCTTCAGTTGTCATACCCTTCCTCCCGTCCATGGTACATGGAATCTTGTGGTGAGGCTGTTGCCCTGAAACAACTTGCTTTCGTCTCCTGGAAAGCAAATCCAACGGAAGGAAATCTCATTTCCTTTCACAAAGCCCGAAACAAGTGTGTGTCCACCCTCAGGAGAGCCAGGAAACAATATCTCACCATTCTCAAGACCGAACTCTCTTATCTGTCTCCCTCTTCCAAATCCTGGTGGCGTCTGGTCAAATCTGTTTCTGGTGTTTGTTCCCCCTCCATCCCCTCCCTCACCTCAAACGGCTTAACGGCTGACTCCGCACGTGAAAAAGCTGAATGCCTCAACTCTGTGTTTGCCTCTAAATCTTGTGTCCCAAACCCATCCCTCTCTGTACCCACCGTACCGAGTCATACCCAGCTGCTCCTGGAATCTGTGTCCTTTCCTCCTGACAAGGTGGAAAAGTTTCTGTCAAACCTCGACTCTGATTCTGCAACTGGTCCTGACGGCATCAGCCCACGGGTCCTAAAATCATGTTCTTCTGCTCTTTCACTCCCTCTTTCTGTTCTCTTCACCCTCTCTTTTGCTCAAGGTCATCTGCCATCTGCTTGGAAATCAGCCAACATCACCGGTTTGCACAAAAAAGGTGCAAAAACAGATCCCAGCAACTACAGACCAATCAGCCTTCTCCCAATTATCAGCAAAGTCATGGAATCCATCATTGCTTCAGATATTAAATCTTTCCTCTTCTCCAATGGCTTGATCTCTGATCATCAATTTGGTTTCAGACCTGGTCACTCTACTCTGGACATGCTGCTTCTGCTTTCTCAACAATGGATGGAGGTCCTCAACGCCAAACAGGAAATTAGAGCTGTCTCCCTTGACATTTCACGTGCCTTCGATACGGTCTGGCACCCTGCTCTGCTCACCAAACTCTCCTCCTTTGGTATCCATGGAAATCTCCACGCATGGCTGGCGGACTTCCTCTCTGGTCGTAGTCAACGTGTGGCCCTGAATGGGTTTCTCTCATCTCCTCTTCCTGTTCAGGCTGGAGTTCCCCAAGGTAGTGTTCTGGGCCCTGTGCTTTTTCTGGTCTTCATCAATGATCTCTCTGACTCTCTTGAAAATCCTCTCTATCTCTTTGCTGACGACTCTACTCTCTGTCGCTCCATTCCTCATCCCTCAGATCGGCAGTCTGCAGCCTCCTCACTCTCTGCAGACCTGGACAAAATCACAGACTGGTCAAGCAAGTGGAACATGTCTTTCAATCCTGACAAATCTCACACTCTTACAATGTCTCTCCGAAAGGACCGACTGGACAACCCTCCCATCTACTTTCTGAACAATCCTCTCCAAGAAGTTCTGTCGCTCAAGCTTTTGGGTCTCACTATCTGCCATGATCTTTCTTGGGAAAACCACATTTCCAAGCTGGCCACATTTCCAAAGCCAGTCGCCGACTGGGCATCCTCCGTCGTGCGAAGTCCTTCCTTGGCACACCTGAGCTCCTCACCACATACAAGGCTTTCATCCGCAGCTCAATGGAATACTGTTCCCCCCTCTGGGCTGGTGCTCCTGCCTCACACCTTGCTCGGCTTCACGCTGTTGAGGCCAAAGCTTTCAGAATCATTGGAATCTCCTGCGATGTAGTCAACACCGAGGGCCTTTCACTCACTCACCGCAGGCAGGTTGGTGGTCTTTCTGTCTTCTACCGACTCCTCTCCGGCCTTGCTCCCCCAGCTCTCTCTGTGCTCTGTCCCCCCAATATTCCTTCAGGTCGCACAAGATCTGCCTGCAACCCTCTTATTAGTCTAGTAGGAAGACTAGGTCCCCCTGCACCCCCCGGAGATATACTTCTAATCAGTGTTTCTAGATTGGAAAAAATGTGTAGAAAATGACTAGCTATGGCCCCAAGCTGAAAAAATGTCCCACATACCATTTTTATGCAAATTACTGCT
Source organism: Myxine glutinosa (assembly GCF_964187855.1). NCBI lineage: Eukaryota > Metazoa > Chordata > Myxini > Myxiniformes > Myxinidae > Myxine > Myxine glutinosa. Next base: position 359,022,675 of record NC_136261.1, on the reverse strand, counting down.
GCAAATTTTATGCAAAATTATGCAAATTTTATGCAAATTTTTGATGAGGAGTAGAGTTGAGGGGTCTTTGAGGGCTTCATCGAGGTGCTCTCGGTTGCAAGACTGGGTCATTCTGAGAAGCACAGCAGGGTCAGAGATCATGATGTTCTCCTCCTCAGTGAATCTCTCCATCAACAGCCTCTCCATTGCCTCACACACTGTTTTGAGGCAAAAGAGGGACTTTGCGTAGGCCTTTCCACTGAGAACACCTTTGAGAGATCCACTTGTTACTAGTTGTGCCTCAAAGAGAATCTCTGCATATCCAGAACCACGCATCTTGTGTCCAGTGAGCATCCCGATGTAGTTCATGGATGTGTGGAAGGGTCCAATCGTTACTACATGACTAGCAAATTCATTTGGCCAGCGCCAGATGATGGGAAGGGCTTTCATGCAGACACCCAGATCAAATGTATTCAGGACCCATCTCTGACCCACCTCAGCAGTTGCTGCCTCGGAACGCTTCAGTAGCTCACGAACAACTGCGTTGTCTGTGATCGGTCTGTGCCTGGTGCCTGCATGGCATGGCAATGGCCTGCAGCCTGTGCCTGGGCTAGGGGGTTTCACCTCTGCAACTGGTTCTCCCCCACCCAGCAAATCAACAGTCGACTACTGCACGCCTATCCACCAACCGATCACAGACAACGCAGTTGTTCGTGAGCTACTGAAGCGTTCCGAGGCAGCAACTGCTGAGGTGGGTCAGAGATGGGTCCTGAATACATTTGATCTGGGTGTCTGCATGAAAGCCCTTCCCATCATCTGGCGCTGGCCAAATGAATTTGCTAGTCATGTAGTAACGATTGGACCCTTCCACACATCCATGAACTACATCGGGATGCTCACTGGACACAAGATGCGTGGTTCTGGATATGCAGAGATTCTCTTTGAGGCACAACTAGTAACAAGTGGATCTCTCAAAGGTGTTCTCAGTGGAAAGGCCTACGCAAAGTCCCTCTTTTGCCTCAAAACAGTGTGTGAGGCAATGGAGAGGCTGTTGATGGAGAGATTCACTGAGGAGGAGAACATCATGATCTCTGACCCTGCTGTGCTTCTCAGAATGACCCAGTCTTGCAACCGAGAGCACCTCGATGAAGCCCTCAAAGACCCCTCAACTCTACTCCTCATCAAAAATTTGCATAAAATTTGCATAATTTTGCATAAAATTTGCAGCAGTAATTTGCATAAAAATGGTATGTGGGACATTTTTTCAGCTTGGGGCCATAGCTAGTCATTTTCTACACATTTTTTCCAATCTAGAAACACTGATTAGAAGTATATCTCCGGGGGGTGCAGGGGGACCTAGTCTTCCTACTAGACTATATGGTTAAACTGCCAAAGTCTAGGCTCTCTGCTCACCTTCACTCTTTCATTCCCCTTTTCTCCCGCCTCTGGAACAAACTCCCCCACTCCTTCAATCCCACTCCTCCCTCCAGGTCTTTAAAACAACTGTTCACCACCATCTCTTATCTTCCCCCATCGAAAACCTTGATCTTTTCTACCCCCGGTAATTCACCCCAGAGTCCTTGCAGTGTTCATATGTTTTATTCCTCTCCCACCTCCCCCAAGTCCTCCCGATGTCCCTGCTCTCAAATGTTGTGTTTGTGTCCTTCCCCCTCTTCCCCCTCTCTTTTGTGTCCTTCCCCCTCTCTCCCCATCTTGTCTGCCGCTCCCCTTGTTTTTTGTGTTTTGTGTGTCGGTTTGTCTTTTTGTGTGATTAATGTTAGCTCTTTCACGAGCCTCGATCTTGTATACAAAAAAAAAAAAAAAAAGATGGCCTCACATTATCCTCAAGCACCCTCTAGTGCAATGAAGAATTCATAGTGGATTCTATGATGGTGAGCTGCCCAGGCCCTGATGCAGCAAAGCTGCCCCAAACCATAATATTTCCACCACCTTGCTTTACAGTTGGTATCAGGTTCTTGTGGTCAAATGCTGTCTTTGGTTTTTGCCAAACATGTCTTCTGGTACTGTGGCCAAATAGCTCTACCTTTGACTCATCTGTCCAGAGCACATTGTTCCAGAAGTGCTGGTCTTTGCCTCGGTGTTCATTGGCAAACTTTAGTCTTGCCCTGATGTTCTTTCTGGACAGCAAAGGTTTCCTCCTGGCACACCTCCCATGTAGATCAAATTTGTGTAGCCTCTTTCTAATGGTAGACCCATGCACTTTGACATCAACAGTGGCAAGAGCTACCTGTAGGTACCGTGATGACATTCTGGGGTTCTTCGAGACTTCTTTCAGCATCTTGCGGTCTCCTCTCGGGCTGAACTTGCTCGGGCGGCCTGGCCTGAACAAGTTGGCAGTTGTTTGGAATCTTCTCCACTTGTAGATGATCTTCCGGACAGTCGAATGATTGATTTCAAATTGTTTGGAGATCTTTTTTAATCCCTTCCCAGACTCGTAGGCATCTATAACCTTCTTTCTGAAGGCCTCAGAGAGCTCTTTTGATCTAGGCATGGTGACGCCGCACACTTCAACAACAAACAGCAAACCAAACTAAATGTCTGAGGTTTAAATAAGACACGTTCCTCCAAGATCCTCTCTAACGATTTTCTAATCATTTGCACCTGAGCTGGTGCACTTGATTCTAATTTTAGGTATTTGAAGCAGTGATAAATGTAGGGGTGTACTTACTTTTTCCACATGCGAAATTTGCATTTATGTTTATTTAAATTATACAATGGACTACAAAATGTAAATGTTTCATGATATTTGTTATATTATATCACCTTTGTCTGTCAATATTGTTGAAATGAAGATCAAATAGCTGTATGTTGAAATATGTTGAAAAAGTCAAAACTTTACATGGGGTGTACTTACTTTGTCACGTGACTGTACATACACCTCCATTCATGACTTGACAACCAGCCTATTTATTCATCTATTTAGTGAGCCTTTGGTCACATATTTAGTCATCTACTGCCATATATAAAACGAGCCTTTCGTCACCTATTGAGTCATCTACTGCCGTAGATTAAACGAGCCTTTAGTAACAAATTTAGTCATCTGCTATTTATTTAACGAGGCTTTTGTCACATATTTAGTCATCTACTGCCATATATTTAACGAGCCTTTATTGACCTACTAGCAGAAGTACCCGGCATTGCCGGGCGGGGGAGGGGAGGGCAGGGGGAAGGGGAGGGGAGGGGAACAGGGGGGAAGGGAGGGGAGGGGGGAGGGGAGAGAGGGGGGAGGGGCGGGGAAGGGGGGGAGGGGAGGGGGAGGGGGTGGGGAAGGGGTAGGACAGAAAGGAAGGGGTAGGGGTGAAGGGAGGGGCATG